>NW_026111575.1:297500-407500 GCF_024679095.1 Eriocheir sinensis | reverse complement strand
ATGAAGAGGAAAAGGCATTGAAGAAGAAGGAAGAAGGCGAAAAAAAAGAAACTTAAAAATAGATATAAAAAAGCTTGTAGGCGTAGGGTAAAGGCAATATTCAGATGGGATTTAAAAGATATAGTTGTCAAAAAGAAAAAAAATAAGGATGACATGACAAACGCAGAACAAGGAAACACAGGCATGAGAGCTAAAGTAAAAGAAAGGAAAAGAAGTGGGGAGAAGAAGAGGAGAAATAGAGGCATGGAATATAGAGTAAAAGAAAGTAAAAGAAAGTAAAAGAAGTAAAAAAAAAAAAAAAAGTTGGACGAGGAGGAGGAGGAAATGAAAAGGAATATAAGGGCGAGCAGAAAATAAAAGAGGGAGGGGACGAGAGGAGAAAGAGAAACTGAGGCTAAAGTAAAGGAACATAAAAGAAGTAAAAAAAAAGAAAGGGGAAGAGAAGGAGGAGGAGGAGGAGGAGGAAATGGAAAGGGGTATAAGGGAGATAACTAAAAAAAAAAAAAAAAAAAAGGAACGAGAGGAGAAACAGAGGCTACAGTAAAAGGTGAAAGAAGCAAAAAAGAAGGGGCCGAGGAGGAGGAGGAAATGGAAAGGGGATATAACAGCGTGCAAGGAGAAAATACGAATACAGATGAGATTTTTCCCTCAGAGCTGCTTTCCTTTCCCTCACAACGTTCCCAGCCCGCGCGCGCCATTGCAGGTGCTACTCAGACTCCAGGGAAAATATTTACACAACCTAGTGTTGCTACAGGGGGGGTTAGGTTAGGTTAGGTTAGGCTAGGTTAGGTTAGGTTAGGTTAGGTTACGAAATACATACACACACGTCACCAAAAAACATTCTCATACTCAAGACTCCAGGGGAAAATATTTACGCTGCCTAGTCTTGCTATAGGCCGGTTAGGTTAGGTTAGGTTAGGTTAGGTTAGGTTAGGAAATACATAAACAAACATTACTACAAAAACATTCCAAAACAAAACAAAAAAATAACTCCTAACACACACACACACACACACACACACACACACACACACACATACACACACACACACACACACAGATGGGATGACAAATGGCGTTCCGAGGTGCAAGGACAGGACAGGGAGGGAACGACACGTGACAGATGAGAGACGAGATGGGAAACGTCCGCGAGAGAAATGCCGATCACCTGATATTTAATAAGTTGTTTTCTACCTGAGACCCCTTTTTTGCTTCTCTCTCTCTCTCTCTCTCTCTCTCTCTCTCTCTCTCTCTCTCTATATCTGTCTCTATCTATCTATTTATCTATCTATCTATCTATCTATTTATATCTATCTATCTATCTATCTATCTCTGTGTGTAGTGGTGGTGATGGGAAGTTATGATGGTGGTGGTGTTGTTGTTGTTGTTGTTGGTAGTGGTGGTGGAGGTAGCAATCGTGGTAATGGTGGTGGTGATAGCAATGATAAAATGTTCCCAATAATAAAAAATAAAAACAAATAAAACTTTCCCAACTAGTTAACGTAGCACACACACACACACACACACACACACACACACACACACACACACACAAGACATTCAACAACAACTTCCTCCCTTTTATAGTACTTGTGATGGCTCGCGAGAGGAGAGATAAAAAAATGAAAGAAAATAACAACAAAAATCGTAATCTTGACACAAAAAAACAACACACGGAAAACAACAGCAACAAAAAAAAAAAAGAGAAAGAACAAATAACAGTGGTCAAGTAAGTTTTTTTTTTCTGTGGCAAAGGAAAAGTTGGGCTGAAGACGTCCCATTTCCCACAAGTTAGGCCGAATATTTGTTCTGACTGCCCCCCCCCCCCTCTTACTCTCCTCCTCTATACCCTACCCTATTATGACTGCCCCCCCCTCTCCCTCTTACTCTCCCCCTCTATCACCCTCTTCCTCTTACTCTGTCCACTATAATAATATCCCTTATCCTGTTCAGACTGACCCCCTCCCCCCCTTACTCTATCCCCTATCCTCTTCTGACTGCCCCCCCTCTCTCTCATGTTTTCTCCCTCTATCCCCTGTCCCGTTCTGATTGCCCCCCTCTCTCTGTCTTACTCTCTCCCCCTCTATCTCCTATCTCGTTCTAACTCCCACTCTCCCCGTTGCAGTCCCTTCCCCATATTATTCCTTTTCCATAGCTTACCCCACTCCCCTCCCCCCCTTTCTATCCACTATCATATACATACCATTTCCCTTTCCCTCTATCCTCTTTTCATTGCAATTTCCCTCCCCCCCTCTTCCTCTTACCACTTTCCTTTCCCTCTACCCCTCAATCTGTAAACCTTATTCCTCCTCTTTTTCCTTTCCTTCTAGCTTTTCCCTTTCCCTTTACCCCTCCCTCTCTAAAGCCTCTTTCACCCCTCTTCACCTTCCGTCTCCCCTCACCTTCTTTCCCCCTCATCTTCCAGCCTATCCCCGAACAATTTTCCTTCCCCTCTAACTCTCTCACTAGCTCCCTTTTCCACCCCTACCTTCACCTAGCCCCCTACCCTTACCTCCCCCTCTACTTCTCTCTCCCTAAGCCCCCTTCCACCCCTCCCTTCATCCTGGCCAAAATAACGTTGACACAGCGCCTAGGCCTAAAGCGCCCCTGATGGGACTCCCCGCTCCCATCAGGGCCGCCAGACACCTGTAGTGGCGCGGGGAACACTTAGGGTGCCCCCGGGGAACACCTGGGGACCGATACCTGGGGGACATGACCACCAAGGAAAGGAAAGCACCCTGAAAGTAAAAGTGGTGGTGGCGGCGGTTGTGATTGTGGTAAAGATGCTGGTGGTGGTGGTGGTGATGGTGTTGTTGTTGTTGGTGGTGGTGGTGGTGGGTGGTTAAGCATAAGTGGTAGTACAGGACGTTGTAATAATAAAATGTAGAGGTATGTAAAAGGAATATACTATGAAACTGATATTATTGAGGAGCCACACGTAGTATTCTAGTGAAAAAAATGAGCACTCAATTAACATATTGCCCTAAAAATGCGTGTTTACGAAAATAAGGGAACGCAACCTGTCGTAGAAAAGTCACACACACACACACACACACACACACACACACACACACACACACACACACACACACACACACACACACACACACCTGTCTAATAAAGGTAACCCCAGCCCCAAAGGCCCCCCAGCAGCAGCAGCAGATGTTGGGGTGAGTCTACTAGCAGGCTGGGCTCTTTTCGCGGAATTTTAATTAAACCAACCATAATACGACGCCGCCGCTGGGACCTCGATTTTTAGGCGACGCGACCGAGCGGAGAAAAGAAAAAAAGGATAAGGAATAAAAAAAAAAAAAATTACATATGTGCGTTGGAGAAGCAAACGTTGGGTGTGGTGGCGTGTGATAAGTGGTTTATGGGATTGGAGGAGAGGGGGGGGAGGGGCAGTAAGGATAAAAGAAAGAAAAGTTAACTGTATATACCACCGATAAAAACAAAATGATAACAAAATAATGAAAATAACACACACACACACACACACACACACACACACACACACACACACACACACACACACACAGAGAGAGAGAGAGAGAGAGAGAGAGAGAGAGAGAGAGAGAGAGAGAGAGAGAGAGAGAGAGAGAGAGAGAGAGCGGGAAAAGGGAAGTTCCACCGGAGGAGTAAACTTATCAAAACTTTCTTGACGACCAGAAACAAAACAAAAATGAAAAACAAACCAATAAGGGAAGGAATACAAAAAAATAAAGAAAACAAAAAAATACCTTCCTAAAAAAAAGCAAAAGAAAAACAAGACCTCATGAGGTTTCCCAGAAGAACAACAAGAAAAGAAAAAAAAATGTTTACACAAGACCAGGAAGAAATACAAGGCCTAAACGAGATTACAACACACACACACACACACACACACACACACACACACACACACACACACAAGATAAACAAGACAGAATCAATAATACTTGGTGAGGCGAAAGGGAGGCCAAATGTTCGTGAGGAGGTTGTTAGTTGGTTGTATAGGCCGCTAGGACTAGTCGGGGCGCTATAAAAATCGTAAAAGCACTACTATAAAAAATAAAATACAAATAGTAGTGGTGGTAGTAGTAGTAAAGGTGGGGGTGGAAATAGAAGTAATGGTAAAGATGATACTAGTGGTGGTTCAGTAGTAGTAGTAGTAGTAGTAGTAATTTGCCGATTTTCACCACCCGCCCGCCTGCACGCCCGCCTCCTGCAACACCTTACTACGCATCTTCCTCCCACTCACCCACTTTCACGCCAAGGTTTACGCCCTAAAATAATTTAATCGCATTTTCTTCACAAAAATTCCGAAATTCAGGCACACATCTCATCTGCACCTCCTGCCTCTCCCGCCTTAACTCCTTTACGGCCGCCTTTACCGCCGTCTTGCGGCCACTTCCACCTTTATCACCCTTCCACTCCTGCACTCAAAACCTGCCGCCCAAGACTTTTTTTCATTTTTCTTTTATTATTATTGTGATTATTATTATTATTATTATTATTATTATTATTATTATCATCATCATTATTATTAGCTATTATTTAAACTTGTCATCAGCAGATACACGTTCTTTAGGTTCGAAAATTTCACATGATCTTCACCTGCTTTTGTGTGTGTGCGCCTGGGAGCCTCAGTATATTGTATGTTTACTTCCATATTTTTCTGTCAAGACAATGCTTTTGCATTCCTCGAGCCGTGTGTGTAAGAGTAGGCCAATGATCAATATATATATATATATATATATATATATATATATATATATATATATATATATATATATATATATATATATATATATATATATATACCTGTCTATATTTCTGTACCTCTATATCTAAGTATATATATATGTGTGTATTTTCTCACATCCTAATATGTCATTCTTTCTCCTTGAGTGTCTGGCAATATCACAAAAGAACAGACGGCGGAAGTCAGACTTTTGGCAGGGAAGTGGGCGACGAAGCACCTGAACGTCGCTAAGCCGGGCGGCCGCGAAAATTGATGAAGCTGAAGCCGGGAAAGTTGCCGGACGAAGTCAAACTCGGCTAATTAGAAGGCAGCGATGGCCAAGTTACAAGCACCCTTCGGGGAAATCAAAGACCGAGCCGAGGTGGTACTTGAAAGCCGCTTTTTTATGTTTTAAATTGTTATTGTTGGGTCTTCATGCACGTAGCAATATAACCGTTCTATAGTTGGATGTTTTTTGTCTTTTTCTTCAGTCTTATCTTTCTTTCGAGTGGTCTCCGTGGGGGAATTCTCTCTCTCTCTCTCTCTCTCTCTCTCTCTCTCTCTCTCTCTGAAGGCTAAAACTTTGCAAAAAATGTGTGTGTGTGTGTCTGTGTGAGAGAGAGAGAGAGAGAGAGAGAGAGAGAGCGAGAGAGAGCACCACGGCACCGTCAGCCCTCGCTCGCTCGCTCGCTTGCCTGCCTGCCATGCTTTCCCATTTACACACTTTAGTCGTTCAACTCCATTTATTAACTTTTCCGCCTAACTTCCGTTGAATTAATACATAAACCTTTAACAGAGCGGACGTGGCGGCTGCCCAAAGTTATCAAACCCATTTACATGCACAACCCCTTTTTTATCTCTTATTTCATGTAATGTTTGTAACCGAAGAGTGTACAAACCTAGCCTTAAAATTATCAAATGGGAGAAAAAATGCTTGGGTCTATTTTTTTTTTTTTATACTTGTCGAGATGCAAAGGCTGTTCCATTACTGGCTTGTAGGTATAGGTATTTATTTAACTATATCTATCATTTATCCAGCCTTCTATTTTTTATTCAGTTAATATATATATATATATATATATATATATATATATATATATATATATATATATATATATATATATATATATATATATATATATATATAGCTATTGCATTCCTTACCTAATAATCTCAAGAGCCATATATGTAATTTTCTTTCATATGTCATCAATATTTACGGTTTTCTTTTCTTTTCTTATATATACTTTTTATTTAATTTACCTTCTATTTATTTATTATCTGGAAAAGGCAAGTCTGCTCTGGTCCGGACAAAAATGAAGCAATCAGCCAACTTTTAAACTATAACTAGAGGAGAAAATTCGGCGGCGGCGTCGGGGGCGGCGGCGGCACGCTAAACGGGCCCTTCACTTTGGGAACGGTAGGCCCACATTTTGCATATCACGCTAAGTTTTCTCATTAGAGTAAGAGGAATTTTAAGTAGTCTTCAGTGTGGGCGAGGCAAGCTCTGTGACCCCTACCACCACCACCACCACTACTACTACCTACCACCACTACCACCACTATTACGATCATTACCATTAAGTAGTCTTTAGCGTGGGCGAGGCTAGCTTTGTGACCCCTACCACCACCACCACTACTACTACTACTACTACCACCTACCATCATTACCATTATTAACACTACTACAGTCATGATCATTACCATCACCACGGCAGGCCTCGCCCACTCATTGTGTATTATTAACTGTATTTCACAATATGAATAACAAAATTAATCTCGTCATTAGCTAAAGTTGAGGTCACGCCCCTTACATACCATCAATACCACTGAAAACAACTCCTTAACTTCAACGTCAATACCACCATCAAACTACGAACCTTCCCTCCCTCTCTTAGCCCCACCAGTTACAATATCTTGGACGTTGTAATGATTTTCGGTTTTAAAGACTACAAACATATTTCGAATGATGAGGTAAAACTTATTTAGGTTTATGATTGTGATACTGTTAATAGTAATGATAGTAATAATAACAATAATAATAATAATAATAATAATAATAATAATAATAATAATAATAATAATAATAATAATAACGACAATAATGAGATGCAGTCAACATGATTAACTCAATTAAATTAGGCTATTATATTTTTTTTCCTTATTACTTCTAATAATAAGTGTTGATAATAATAATAATAATAATAATAATAATAATAATAATAATAATAATAATAATAATAATAATAATAATAATAATAATAATAATAATAATAATAATAATAATAACGACAATAATGAGATGTAGTCAACATGATAAACTCAATTAAATTAGGCTATTATATTTTTTTTCCTTATCACTTCCATTACAGGAAAGAAAGCGGTCTGATTTGTTTTAGTATTATGTTGCTCTTTGAGGTGAATGATTACCTAGTAACAAATATAACATCTAAATCATTTATCGAGGAAAGAGTACCCAGTTAGGAATGATTAAAGATTAGTTGATCAGCGCTATATAATTTCACGGTTAAAATACTTGTTTGAGGGCGATCTCTCTCTCTCTCTCTCTCTCTCTCTCTCTCTCTCTCTCTCACACACACACACTTATTGAATTACATAAGACAACTAGTATCCTGATTACAACTATGAAACAACCTGAACACAAGGGAAACAAACAAACTGATGCACAATAGCAAGTGATGTTACTATAATATGAACAAGATAACCAGAAAACTACAATTATGCTCCTTGGCGGTTGTGCAGGAGGAAGAGGCGGGAAGTAGGCTACGATTGAAATGGCTGGTCGATGGTTACGTCAAGGGGAAAAAATAGCCTCGTCCCTAGTGACAGCTGATGACAAGTAAGCAAGCACTGAATAAACAAAGGTAGTCGACACATGGAGGAAGTGTATGAGTGAAGGAAATGTATTATACGAAAACAAAAGCAAAATAAATAAATAAAAAGCATGGTGGTGGTTATAGCGGGGTGGTGAGGACGAGGTGGAAAGGGTGGTGGTGGTGATGGACGGTGTACGATAATGATAATGGTGGTGATGGCTGCCGTATGATGATGGTGGTGATGGTGAATAAAATGGAATACAGAAGGAATAATAATTCTCTCTCTCTCTCTCTCTCTCTCTCTCTCTCTCTCTCTCTCTCTCTCTGCCATAATAAATGACACCTGATCAACTAAATAATCTAGGCTCTTAATAATATATAGGTCCATGAAGTAACACATAAATATACCCTAATACAATAATGTCAATCTTATCTTACAAAACATCACAAAAAAAGACGTAAAAAAAATATGGCTACCGAAATATATAAATCTCACCTCCCATACCCCTCCCCCATACCTTTCCTACTCCGTCTGTTTCTACTTAATCAGCTATCACTTATTATACTCACCAAGGCCCAGGGTAGCTCGTTCTACCCCCGGTGATTCGATAACCCCGAGGGAACACGACTCGACACGCCTACACACACTCACGAAGCCCTCAACCACTCGTGCCAGATTATCGTCCTCAGAGCATAGTAGGCTATTTACCCGTTTTTAACGCCTAACTATTGCCAAGAAACATCAGGAATTAACTATTTTAACGATAAATATAAATGAATCTCGTTATTGGGGACCAAGAGACAGATTTGGGGTCGGAAGTCGGTATATATAAGAGGTTGAGTACGACAACCTGGCACCGTTGGACTAATGGGGTGGAGTGATACAGAACAAGGAATCATCTTATCACCGACTTATTTGACTCGTGACATCATTTTTCGTTTATTTTTTCGTTTAGGAGTGGCTATGCATTTATTGTTTCGGGTTAAATGGTTCCAAGGTTAGAATGTTATATAATGGTGTGTGCTTGGCTTCTCATTTTCCTCGACAAAGTGTGTTACGCGGTCCCCAAGTAGTTCCAGAGCATTTTATATATGTTATTCTTCTTCCTTTTTCTTCTTGTCTGTTTCTATTTAATATCCGTAAGTAAAGTAGATATTCCTTCTGACATTTTTCAAGAGACTAAGGTTTTTAAATCAATGCTACACAATAGTCATCGTTATTAGTGTTATGCTGTCTGTCATCGATTCACATGTTTAAATACTTGATTATGTTAATTTTCAAGGTTTCAAGTTATTTAGTCTATCTCGTTTGCCACTCTTAGGTTTAGTTTAATGATTCGTTTAGCGTTTCGTGGTGTAGCGGTTAGCACGCTTTTAATTAATTATAGTAGGCTATTTATCTGTGTTATGGGTAGACAAATCACAATGACCTTATCTTATCATGCACTGTGTTTACTTTTGCATGAATTCGTCAAGACTCCTACTTGCATTTATTTATTTATTCAGATGTAATGCATAACAAGCTATAGATATAAAATAGCGTTTTAATATTAGGAAGCGCTTTGTAGGACCACTCTCTCTCTCTCTCTCTCTCTCTCTCTCTCTCTCTCTCTCTGAACACGTAACATATAATAGGCTACGTATTTTTATGCCGTCTCTGAGCAAAGTGATGTAAAGTTCAACATTACATTCTTCTTTACATAAGTTGCATTAGCCTACATATGCAGGTTGGCTCTGCACGAAGGTTACAGGCACCTACATCAGCCCTGCAAAGATCAAGCAGGAATGATGCACTTCTAAACATTAATACTTAAAAGTACACTGAGTTTGCAAAGAAAAAAAAAATACCTGCTGTGGGGACTGTCTAATAAATACGAAGGATAAATAAAATCTTATACGTATGTCTGTAGCATCCTTGGGTGTTAGTGTATGCTATTCCGAGAGGTGATAAACAAATTCAGGCAGATATTAAGAGAGAGTAAGGCAATTAAAAATACATAGACAATAACAGAATGCTGACCGCTGAATATACGACGGTTAGTGTTATATCCTGTTACCATCATTGAGTGTTAGTGAAATGTTATTCTGAGTGGTGATAAATGAATAGAGGCAAATATTAAGAGTCAGACACCTAAAAAAAAAAAAAAAAGACAATTATATAACGATGACACTGAAAAAAATATTGAGTTTACATAAATAATAGTGACATGCTATTCCGAGAGGTAATAAACAGTTTCAGGCATATTAAGAGAAAGTCACAACTAAGAATAAACAGACAGTTATATAATGCTGACATACTTAAGAAAATACGAGTTTATATGAATAACAAAAATCATATTACAACATTATGATGAGTCCTTAATGAAGACCACTGTAGAATCTTTATATAGAAAATGTTGAGCGTGATGTAGCATGTAGTTAAGACCTTTTTTTTTATCTTTTCCTCCACGTCACGTCGCTGTGTCATCATTGTTCTCATTAGTTATTTAATTAGACGTGTCTCGAGAAGGGTTTTTTTTTTTTTTTGCGGATTACGTGTCTATTTATTTACTTATTGTTAGGTAAGTGCTTGTGTGTGTGTGTGTGTGTGTGTGTGTGTGTGTGTGTGTGAAGGGGCTTGGGAGGGAGGCGCAAAACTTTAAAAACTTTCAGCAGAGGACTACCACCAGGAGGGACCCTTTAAAAAGTTTCCAAAATTGATTCCGTATTCTGTCTTTGCCGCCTCCCTTCCCTCTGCCTCTGTTCCCTCTCCTCTTTACGAATACTGAACAATGATAGTTAATGTTGAGTTAGAGGCATACACTATACTTGAGCGTGGCCTTGGTGCTCATCTCCGTCTCATTAGCCGTTGAGTCTGTTTAATAACCTGTTTTATTACGCTGAACAATTTGGTACATAACGAAATTTACGCTTATACTGAACAACGAACGTAAAGAAGTAATACTCTATCTACCGTGTTTTTTTTTCTTTTTTTTTACA
Source organism: Eriocheir sinensis (assembly GCF_024679095.1). NCBI lineage: Eukaryota > Metazoa > Arthropoda > Malacostraca > Decapoda > Varunidae > Eriocheir > Eriocheir sinensis. The sequence continues at coordinate 396,961 of NW_026111575.1, read as the reverse complement.
CTGACCACATATTACTGAATCAGACAAAACAATATAAATTTGATTCATGAGGAATTTCAAGTGAGTCAAGAAGAAAAGTAATCCAGAACGGGGTAAAAAAAAGACATAAGGTAACACACACACGCAAAATTTATCAACCATAGTATATAATTCTACCCATAGGTGTCTTAATAACAATTTGCACAATAATGAACCTGGTAACCTGATGCATGAGAGGTGCCTAGCCGAACACGAGGCAAGTCCAAGTAGAAATAGATAGGAAAATATAGGGAAAAGACCTGAAGCAGAAATGAGCAGCTCTTTAGTACAGCATTTCGCCCACGAACGCTTACCAAACCAAATAACACAATAAGAATCAAATGCATGAGAGGTTTTTACAGTCATTAGGAAAGGTAAAGAAGAACAGTTGACAAAAGATGCGGAAAGGACCAGAAGCGTAAGATAGTAGCATTTTAGTACATATTTTTTTCCCCTGAACGCTTACCAAACCAGATAACACAATAAGAACCCGATGCATGAGAGGTTTTTACAGTCATTAGGAAAGGTAAAGAAGAGCAGGTGAGAAAGGATGCGGAAAGGTACACACATAGAATAGCAAATAGACACGTAGTACATAATTATTTCACAGGCTGGGTATTTTTTTTTCCTTTTCGAATAGTCAACCATAGGCCTCCCGTGTAAACAGATAGGCCGATAAAGAGGAGACGGACTAGAATCCCAACCAATCAAGAGGAAATAAGAGAAAAAATATACAAGAGAAGAATTTACACCTACCATTTTTTTGTCGCATTTCCACGGAGGAAAAAAATCAAGAAAAATTCCGAATAAAAAGGAAAACAAAGATACAAACGCATAAAACACGAACTTACTTAGAAAACGGACCAATACAAAATTACATACTAAGGAACGAATGGGGTGGGAATAAGGGTGAAGCAGCCCCCCCCCCCAAAAAAAAAAAAATAGGTGTGTCAATGATGGTGATGATGACAGCGATGGTGGTGGTGATGGTAACAGAGGAAGGAGTTGAGCTTATAGTGATGGTGTTGTTGTTGTTGGTGGTGGTGGTAATGGTGGCGATGGAGGTGGTAGTAGCTCTCAATACATAAGCAAGTCAAACACACACTTCTCCAGCACGCCGAGGGTATGCAAATAAGGTGAACGATAAACAACAACTTCATCAGAATAATTAACAAAACATACAACTATACAGTCTTGTCTTTTCCCTTCACCCAATTCTATACCTTCCCCACTAGCCCACTTCCTCCTCTTGCTATACGCTTGATAAAAGAAAGAGCCCGATAAGCAACAACTATATAAAAACAATTAACATACTTACACCATACTACTGCACACTCCTATCTTTCCTTACCTCCAAACTGTACCTTCTCCACTAACCCCCTTCCTCTTTCTGCCATTCCCTTGATAAAAGAAAGGTGTTGGGTGCCTCCCCGCCTTGATGAGAGAGAGCCCGTGCAGGGTCAGGCCTATGCCAACCTATAGCGGGGCACAGGCCGCCGAGGGGACCAAATGAGCCCCGTCCCGCCCACCTCCGCTAATACTCGACCCCGGAGAGTCAACATTTGTTAAGCCAATACCTCCTCCTCCTCCTCCTCCTCCTCCTCCTCCTCCTCCTCTTCCTCTTCAGCCTGGTCCTCCTCCACCTTTCTCACACTCCCTCTTTTTTTCTTCTTCACACTTCTTTTTTCTCTTCTTTTTTATTTCTTTTCATGTTCTTATTCTTGTTATCTTTGTTTTCTTATTATTCCTGTTATTCTTGTTTTTGTGCTTATTGTTCTTGTGTTCTTCTTCCTTTTCTTATTTTCCCATTCACGCTTCTCCTCCTCCCTTCTCAGTTTTTCTTCTTTTTCATCTTTTTTTTTGTTCTTTTCTTGTTCTCCTTTTCCTCCTCCTCATGCCATCCAATTAGTTTTAATCTCCCGTTTCTTCACTCCCTCGTTTTCTTCCACCCTCTATCTACCTTCGCTTGATTCCTTTCTTTCCTTTTTTCCTCCTATACCGTTCCAGTTCTTCCCTCTCTCTTCTCCTCTCTTCTTCCTGCTCTTCTCTACGCTCTAACCTATATACTCGCCTCTTCACGATCCCTTTCTACTCTTCCATCTCTTTCTACCCTTCCACCCTCTTTCCTTTCCCTCATCCCTTCCCTCTATGCCTAACAACGGTGTATGTAGACCTATAACACACACACACACACACACACACACACACACACACACACACACGTACTCCCCCTTCCCCCTCTCTCCCCCCCCCACAAGACATTAGGTACGGTGTGGTAGCAACAAAATGTCAACCTTCGTCCAATTAGAGCCGGCAAGTGCGGTGTCGACGAGGCCACAATTACAACAGCAGCAGTCTCCCCTTAAAAAACAACGCCGCCGCGGAGCTGAAATAACAATAATGCCCGCGTCTAATGTATCGCCATAACACCTGCAGCAGCCACTCTACATTTACATAAGAAAATATGCAAATTAATTATTCGCCTTAGCGCTATTTACATCTCACCTTCCTCCCCCCCTGTTCCCCGTTCTCTCTCTCTCTCTCTCTCTCTCTCTCTCTCTCTCTCTCTCTCTCTCTCTCTCTCTCTCTCTCTCTCTCTCTCTCTCTCTCTCTCTCTCTCTCTCTCTCTCTCTCTCTCTCTCTCTCTCTCTCCTCCCCTCCTCCCTCCTCCCTCCTGATTCTTTCTCCTATCGCCCTTTTACCTCTTTCTCTCCTCTCTTTACTTCGTTTTTCCTCTTTTTTCATTCTTCTCTTTCCTCTCCTTTTCATCCTCTTCCACCTCCTCCATCATCTCTGTTTTTCATTTCCCTTTTCTTTTATCACCTTTTATTTCCCCTTCTTTATTTTCTTGTTGTTTTTCCTGTTTTTCTCCTTGTTGTTCTTCTTATTCTAGTAGTAGCATAGGTAACAATAGCAGTAGTTCAAGCAGCAATAATATCAGGGTTATTATTATTATTATTATTATTAGTAGTAGTAGTAGTAGTAATAGTAGTAATAGTAGTAGTGGTAGTAGTGATAGTAGCAGTAGTAGTAGTAGTAGTAGTAGTAGAAGTAGTAGTAGTAACAGTAATAGTAGCAGTGGTAGCAATGATAGTAGTAGTAGTAGTAGTAGTAGTAGTGGTAGTGGCAGTAGTTATAGTAGTAGTAGTGGAGAGTGGTTTGTTGTGGTCATGGTGTTAGTAAGGCAAAAAACGTTATATATTTCACCGAGTTACCTGCACTAAAAGCAAAACTCACACACAAAAACAACAACAAAATTCCCCTATTCACAAACATCCGGGTACACAAACACGCATAAATATATTAACACACACACACACACACACACACACACACACACACAGACACACACACACACGCACACACACATATCCAGTCCACCGTCACGAGTGTAGGAGAAACTCAAACACGCACAAACAAGCCCCCTAAAAGCACACAAACAAACAAACACAAACACACAAACACACACGCCGAGCCTCGCGCCGTGGATGAAGGAGGGCTTCAAACACAGGAATGGAAGAGTTTTAATTACCGGCCGTGCGAGTGTCGGGCACCGCTAACTGCAGTGCGTGCCTCCACGGCCTAAATTATGCTCTTAAAGTTCAATGCCCCAGCCATCTGTCAGGCTCAGTCGAGGTATGATCTGCTATTTTGCGCTAAATGTTCCGCGCCGCCCTGGCCGAGTTTACGTCAGGGGACCACACACGTACACGCGCGTGCTGCCCCCCCCCTTCCCACAGCACATATTAGAGAGAGAGAGAGAGAGAGAGAGATCACAGGTGTTATTGCATAAGAATGACACGCAATGTCAAATCCGTAACTTTGTTTCGCTGAATGAATACCGGATTGCTTGATTAAAAGCTTATCGATTTCGACAGTTTAGAAAAAGTTGCGAAAATATTCAGCAGTTTATACCAGATATTCCATTTTGATGTCGTTTTGCAATACAATGAAATATCTTTATTTTTATTAAATAATAAATGGAAATAAAAAAATAGATATATGAATAATTAAAGTGCGTATGAATAAGCGACTAGAAAATTGTGATTCCAATACAACAGCAACATTAGCACCATAACCCTCACAACCACAACCAAAACACCACCACAACCAAAACATCGACACAGCCCAAGAGATGGAGCACAAAACCAACAAAAACATCCTACAGTGCTACAGACAGACAAAACCTACACCCACCACGACAGCTCACGTGGCTACAGTGACGCCTTACGACCGAAGAATAACACGAGAACAGAGTGCCGCGTGCCCCTCCCTGGCAACACCTTGTCAGCCAATCGTGTTTACCTTTCCGAGCACCTTCAATTACCTGCGTGCCTCAGCTGTCACTTGGTTACCTGCAGCCTTGTTCAATATTCCGAGTCCCTCGTCCTCATGTTTCTCCGTCCCTCCTTTCTTTTGTGTAACTCTTGTAGGTGGGAATTAAGCATGAAAATAGTGATAAACTGTTGAGATTCTTATAAATGTGTTATTTCATCGCACTCGTCTTTCTGTCTGTCTGTTTGTCTGTCTATATTTCTGTTTATGTTTTATTTTATCTCTCTGCCTGCTTTGTTACGTGTCTGTCTGTCTACAGTCTCTCTCTCTCTCTCTCTCTCTCTCTCTCTCTCTCTCTCTCTCTCTCTCTCTCTCTCTCTCTCTCTCTCTCTCTCTCTCGTATGAAAATGACGCTTCAGTAAGACTTTTTTCGTTATTTCAACATCACGATCCGTTACGCAACACACACACACACACACACACACACACACACACACCAGCGGGAACGGGTACAGCGTCAGACCATTTACTAATCAACGTTGCTCTAGAACTAATATGCGCTGAAAGGGCGAACCGACGTATCGATGACATATACACGTTTTCAATACACTTCTTTCTCTGCATGTTTGAATGGCTTTGCGGCGCCGCTAACGTCTATATTGCAACAGGTCCAAATCATGAAGCCGTATAAAGATCTGGCTAACACGGCTCTCCGCTTCCACAAATGAATCTGGGATGTGGCTGGAGAAGAGACTGTGTTTGTTTTAGTTTTTTCGTACCTGTCAATTATCATTTGTTTGGTGTTACGTCATTTTAGGATTACGTAAATCTGTTTCGTTAATGTGGTTTTCGTTATTTTATCGTCTGTGTGTCGCCGCTGTGTGTCTGTGTCTGCGAGTGTTTGTGTCTGTGTTTTGAGGTGACTTTTGAGTTAGTTGTCTGTCACGATGTCTTTGCTTTTGTCTGCTTTTCTCTCTATTTTCCCATTAAAACAACCACGCACATAATTAGCACCAGACTCAGCCCACCCCACATATCAGCACACTACCCCCACACACTCACCAACACTCTACCTACACTCTCACATACCTACACCCACACCCACAGTTAGCACCCTTCACCTCACCCAAACAGTACACCCACCCACACCCACGCACCCTTCCCAGACACACTCTTTTTTTACTGCAAAGGAAGCAGTTCAATGGAAAAAAAATATAAAAAAAGCCCGCTAATCACTGCTCCGATAAAAAAAGAAGTTTAGAGGAGTTGGTAAAAGAGAGGTCAGTTTTGGAAGGAGAGGTGTCGTGATACTCCTACACAACATACATATACTACATACACACTCTCCTCCTCTTCCACCCCCTCCACCCCTCCCCCACACACACACACCGAAGAGTCCTCCTCCTTATCCAGCTTTCCGCTTGAGCTTCCCTCCTCGACGCCTCACGAGTCTCCAAGATGCTCTCAGTGTTCTTCTGCGTGCCGTCCGTAGTGGAGCGTATCTTTCCATGCCCCTGAACACACACACACACACACACACACACACACACACCGACACACACACAGACACACAAAAGCAAATAACGAGGCACCAACATGAGCGAAAAATATACGTACACACAGGTATTATGGGATGAATAAACAGATAGATTGCGGAATGACGCGGTGAATAAATGCATAAACAAATAAGAGAGTGAACAAAGTGGTGACACACACACACACACACACACACACACACACACACACACACACACACACACACACACACACACCAGTTGATTACGCCGCTCCAAATTAAAACACACACACACACATCCCAAATAAAAATAATTCGAAATGCAACAGTAAAACGAGCACATTTATGTTGTTGATATATACAAAAAAAAAGAAAACAAATATAGGAGTGGAATAAATAATCAGGTTGGCTGCATCAGTACACACACACAGACAGACAGACAGACAGACAGACAGGCAGACAGAGAGACAGACAGACAGACAGAGAGAGAGAGAGCCTACACATCCATCAGGGAAATCGGGTGGACATTATTCCTGTTTCTGACATTTTTTTTATATGTTGTGAAAGAGAGGCGGCAGCGGGGTGGGGGTCGGGTGATAAGGGGGGTGAAAAGGGACTAGTGGAGGGGGGAGGGGGGAGGGGGTAATAAGGAGGAGGGGGACTGGTGGTGGGGGAGGGGGGAATGAGGCGCTGAGTCAGGCTAAGAAGCGCCCGACGGAAGGTCTACAATGGGTTGGGGGTCGGGGTGGGTGGGGGGGAGGGAGTGTGTGGGCGTGCTCTCTCTCTCTCTCTCTCTCTCTCTCTCTCTCTCTCTCTCGACATGGAAATCAGGGCAGCAATGGGCCCCTAGGTGGTCGTGTTCCATTTTTTGAGGAGGGGAAGATAGGCGGAGCGGGGGTAAATGCGCTAAATTATTGGACTTTTTGTGTGGCGGCTCCAGGGCAGAGGGAGGGGAGGAAAAATCGCATTGTTCTTTGTGTTCCAGTAATGGGAAGTACTTTTTTTTACGGTAAACTCGTAATGACGGCCTGTGCGTAGACTACTGTATTATATATGTGTTTTAGTACTATAGTAAGGTTGGTGGGTAGAATGAATGATACTGTGTTGTGGGGGTGAATATATGGCGTGAGTCAACAACCTAGAGATATATTCACAAAACAGACAATTGACGCGTTACTCTAACCTTCTACACGCTGATAATGCTAAATAGGTATAATATATGTCATTCCTCTGCAATACATTCTTCATTTCTTATAATCCATGCAACCCTGAAGCCATTTTACGTGCTTTATGCAAGGAATAGAAAACAACCACCCTCGGCCGTTCTCACACTTGCCACACTGAGCTAAGCATAAACCTGATTGAACTATACACCATATATACACCATATGCATAGATATCTGAGCTGTTAACCTGTAAAACCTAATGAATGCCTATCTTTTTAATTTGTTCTGTGATAGAAACAATAGTTGTACAATCTAGTTACGCAGGTGATGAAAACGAGCGGGCTAGGTACCGGGTAGCCCACGGTGGAAACACTGGTCAGTGGTTCGACGCTTCGACTCGCCAGGCGTGTGTGAAGCTGCAAGTGGACACGGAGATATTTCATGAAGCAGCAATATTATGATGTGATTATTTGTGCCCAGGGGATGTGCGATATGTAGGTAATGTCCTCAATAGATAGGGATTTGCCGTATAATGATGGTAGAACTGTATTTCTGTGTCTTAATAAGATTTGAATGAACAGGAGCTTCGAATCCACTAGACCAGCACGACCCCCTGGAGCCAGTGAGGCTTGCCTTCAGGCGTCTCCTCAGTGACGGCGGAGGATTCGCGCGTGCAGTATCGGCGTCGTGTTTTATTTACTAAGTGTGGGTAGTGCGAAGAGAGACCGGTGCGGCGTGCTGCTCTGCGTGGACAGGCGGTGAGTGTCAAGGATACGTGCAGCATGTATTCCCCTCAGCATTGCAATCTCTTGATTCTCAAAGTTGCGTGGCTTAGCCTCCCGCCACCACCACCACCACCACCATGCATTTTTCCAACCAATATTGCGTCTGACATCTTTCACCACCATTACCACCACCATCGCACTTTTTTCTCACAGCAGTGTGGCCATCCTGACCCCTCATCCACCACCCAACACACGTTCATCGTATAGGTACTTGACTAGGCCCGCCTCCCTCTCGCCACCACCAACCCAGTCACTTTTTCCGGCATTTGACTGACTAGCTTGACTTCGCGTCAGTTTCCAACATTTCCAAAGCTGCCACAGCACTACTACTACTACTGCTACTACTACTACTACTACTATTACTACTACTACTACTACTATTACTACTACTACTACTATTAAGTGTATTTACATGTAATAGGCCTGGTAATTGTTAATGTAGATATTTCTTTAACTACCTTTTCCTATTTTCGTTTGTTTTCCATTTGATTGTTTTAAGGTAGTAAGTGTTTTAGGCATCATCTGTTGTGCATGTGAATAATAACCATAATGAGACCGGTTACAGGTCGTTTGGCGTGATGAGTGAGGTAGCAATGTTAACAGCAGTAACAGGGATGGTGGGAGGAGTGATGGGTGTCTAGCAGTAGCAACAGCAGTAGCAGTAGCAGGGATGGCGGGAGGAGCGATGGGTGACTAGTAGCAGTAATGGCCTTGGCAGGGGAGCCCTAAGGACGAAATGACTACGACTAATGACGCAGAAACTACCAACATTACGACCCCTGCCGCCCCCCTGCTGACCCTTACCACCCCTCTTCCCCTCCTCCTCCACGTGTTTCCCACCCCACCGACCGCCGCCTCCCACTATTGTCCATGAATTCCAGATCTCGCGAACCACACACACACACACACCCCCACACACCAGCCTACGCCCCCTCCTCCCCCACCGCCCTCTCCACAGCATCTCTGCCTAACTCGTCTCCTTCCCCCTCCATCTTTCTCCCCATTTCCCTTCTTTCAATCCTTGTATCCTCCCTTCTCCAAAACACATCCAATCCCTCTCGCTTTCTCCTGTCTCCACACTTCTGCCTCCCAAACAATCCCTACAAGTTCCTTCCCATTCACTTTTCATCCCCGCTCTCTCACTACCACATCCTCCTCCTGTCACAACTTTCTCCCCCCTCGACTCCCCACCTTCACATGCCCTCCCTCATACATCCCTTTTACCCCCTTTTACCATCTCGAACTGCTCATCTCCTCCTCCTCCACTACCACTTTACCTCTCCCGCTCATTATATGGTCATAGTTTTCTTTTCTTAGCTGTTTAGATTAATTAGGTTATTTAAATGTGATCGTCTATGCGTGGAAGGTGAGTGTGAATTGACAGACAGCTGATCTTTGGTATAATCTCCCCACCCTCTCACTACATCCATAAAGCTTCTCCTTAACCCTTGACACCAACACTACATCTACCATTACCTACATCACCACCACCAACAACAACAACACGGCTAAAAAGCCCCCACCACCACCACCCATATTCGTATCTTGAGAAAAGACACTACCACCATAAACACCAATATACATCATCTTGCAGGACATACAATACCGAGCTCCTCTCCTTTCTCCCTTAACTTGTCTCTTCTCCTTTCTGCAATATGTCCCTTCTCAGCAATGCCTCCCTACACAGCATCCCTCTTAAGTCTACCCTCAGATAGTCCCTCTCCCCATCAGCATCACTCCTTCCTTCTACCTTTAGCCAGCATCCGCGGCCCTTTCCCCGCCCGTCACATCCCTCTCACGTTCTCCCTCAGGGCCTTCCCAACGGCACATTTGCATACGCAGGACTTCTTAGAGAGGGGTACGAGGGGCAAGGGCCGCGGTTCGTCTGAAAGTCGTCCCCGAATGGATCCCGAGCAGACCGGGCCTTAGTCCTCGCTGGCTTGTATCAACACAGCCACATACAATGGGATTACCACGCTAACTAAACCCACTCCTTCCCTTCCCTCGCTTCCCCTAGCTTGGTTCTGTCCCCTCACCCCCACCCCCGACAAACATTTAGGCCCGGGACCCGCGTTCGTAACCTTTCTGGCTGTCGCTTCCATAATTCTCCCGGGGCGTCAGTTTCCCTCCATTAGTCTGCACTTTGTTTCCCCCTTTTTGTGTAGCGCCGCTTAAAAGGGACGAGAGGCGAGCCGGGATCCGCAAGTGAACTCGGGGAAACACACACACACACACACACACACACCCACACACAGGGATCCAGTAGCACCACGGATCCGGACAGCTGAAGATTTTTCCACAGACATCACGACGAGGCTGAATACGTTACAAATTACGTTCTGAGGGAGGAAAGGCAACAGAGGAAGAAGAGAGGGAGGGAGAAGAGGAGGACGAGGAAGAAGAGGCAGGGAGGAGGGAGAAGAGGCCTATTTTTGAAGCCGTGGGCCTACGCAAAGTGTCATATACAATTCTCACTTTTTCAAACCAGGCGGTGAGGGGAAGGGAAGGGACACACAAACGCGCGCGCTGGGGAATGAGAGAAAAGCCGCAGAACGATAATGATTTTACCGCATTTTACAGGCTGGGAAAAGGGGAGGAATGACGCGCGCGGTGAGTAATGGCGGGAACAGTTGGTTAGGGAGGGACTGTCCATCACGCACGAATATTAGGCAAGTATATTTTCGAGGGGCAAAAATGCACAAATTGGCGGGACAGGTTTTTTAATATTTTTTATTCCCCGGAAAATCTCGCTGCGATAAATAACTATGTTGATGGACGAAGCAAAAAAAAGGAAAACACTAAAAACAAACTACTCCACAAAGAGTCTGATTCAGGCCGATGGAAAAAAATACAGTGATTGGTATAAAGAAACGAACGGAAAAAGAAGCATTCGGTGAATATATAGAAAAAAAAATGGACGTGTGGGCGGCTTGAACATATGCGGGGAACGAGGTAAGAGGAGAGACAGGGAAGGGAAGAGAAGAGGGGAGGGGAAAAGGAAAGAAAGGAACATAGAGGAGGTAAATGGAGATAAGCGATGCATATATAGATGAACGGAAAGAAGAAAGGACAGGAGAAAGAAGGAGGGAAAGGAAAGAGGAGGGAGAGGAGAGGAGATGGAAAGAAATGAGATAGCCGGAAATGGAATTGGATAAAACAGAAAAGCTGGAGAGAGGAAGGAAGGAGAGAGACGGGGAGAGAAAGGGAAAAGGGAGGGAGGAAGAGGAGGAGAAAAAGAAAGGGGCACCGTAGAAGAACAATGGAGTGGAAGGGAGTGGAAGCGGAAGGGTGATGATGGCGTGATAGGGGCGTCGGGGGGGGGCGAGGTGGCGAGGTGGACTTCTGGTTGACTCGGCCGCGGCAGAGGGCGAGGCGGCGGCGTTAAGGTGACCGGCGGCTCTCAGGGGGTAGGACAGCGTCATTGTAGATTACTTGATTGAATTATCGGATACCAGGTGACGGAGAGGCATAGATATAGCGACATGCAGATATTTACCTCTGTTACATTTTGCTACACGTGAGAGGAAGGGAGAGAAGAGAACGAACAGTAGAGTAAATAACCGATGACTTTAGAGATAAACAGACAGACGAAAGGACATATTACCTCCGTTATATTTTGCTATGGGTGAGGGGAAGGGAGGAGAGGAGAGAAGAAAACGTACAGGAGCTAGGGTAGAAAACCGATGAATGTGGAGATGAACAAGAGAGAAAAAAGGACAGGAGAGAAAGATAGAAGGGAGGAAGGATGAAGGAAGGAGGAGAGGAGATTAAAATAGAAGAGATAAACGGAAGGAAAATAGGAAGGGTGAAGGTAAGAGGAAAGTAAAAGAAAAGAGATAAACGGAAAGATAGGGTAGGATAGGGTAGTATGAACTGAACTATGGGAGCTACGTTATGGGGGAGGGATTGAAAGTGGGCAATTGAAGAAAATATGAAGGCACATTTTCACTCTCATTCTATTTCACTATACAATTACACAACTACGAAAGGGAACTAGCTTCTACACTGACAGACTCTACGACGGAAGGTGGAAGACGATTACATTAACTAGCGCGTCCCCTCTGCTCTAGTTTACCGTAGCTGGAACTGCAAGAGGAGGTGAGCTTCTACGTTGATTACTATATAACAGACAGACGGATGGAAGGTCGTAGAAAGACAATAATACACCTACATGCCCTCCCCTCCCTTTGTTCAACTTTTCTGTTACGACTCGATTGCAAGATTAAACTGGCCTCCACGTAGATTACCCCTTGACACAGGACGGATGCAAGCGTTTCTATCAGCAAGGCAGCAATACAGCAACAAACACGCAGTTACCACCAGTCTATGTAACTCAGGAAAGAAACAATCCTGAGTGGAGGAGGCCAAAGGGACGCCTACAGAGTTCGTGCCTTGAGCAAGTCGATAGAGCCTGCCAGAAGGTATGTCAAGGAATAATGTATGGAGCTCAGAGTAGGTAAAATAATAAAATAAGGTTATGACGGTAAAGCAAGTTCGGTAGTAAGACTTTCTTTACGTCCATTCGATTATAAGAGTTTAGAACGCTAGTGATATAGGTAACTTGGCCTTTTGTCCTTCCCACCGTCACTTATTACTATTATTATTATCATTATTATTATTATTATTATTATTATTATTATTATTATTATTATTATTATTATTATTATTATTATTATTATTATTATCATTATTGTGATTATCATTATATTATTATTATTATTTTTATTATTATTATTATTATTATTATTATTATTATTATTATTATTATTATTATTATTATTATCATCATCAAAGTCATTAACTCCGCCAGTATCATGTTGAGGCTTCCACGCATACGCATCTCATCATAAGCGCCTTTTCCGTGGAGCACAAAACAGGTAATGAACATGTACTGACACACACACACACACACACACACACACACACACACACACACACACACGAAGCAGCTTGGCGGGGGTATTATTGGCAATGACGCAGTAATATAATAACGCCGATGGCTATTTATACCAATATCACCGCCGTAATTATAATGATCGGTGGAGTGTATAGGTGATGGTGGTGGTGGACTGGATGCAGGTGGTGGTGGTATTGGTAGTGGTGGTGATGGTATTGTGTTGGTGGTGGCGATAATTTAATGAAGGATAAAGTATAGTGAGGGCAATGGTGACCCTTTTTATAACAGCAGCAGCAGAAGCAGTAGTAGTAGTAGTAGTAGTAGTGGTAGCAGTAGTAGTAGTAGTAGTAGTAGTAGTAGCAGCAGCAGCAACAGAAGTAATAGTAGATAAAGCAGAGTGGCGGTATAGTAGAGGTAGTAGTAACAGATGTAATAGTAGTAGTAGAAGTAGTAGAAGCAAGAGTAGGGGTAGTAGCAGTGGTAGCAGTAGCAGTAAGGATTAATCGTCGAGGCAGTTGTAGGCACCATCGTCAGCAGCAGCAGCACTAAAAGCAGCAAGACCAACCAGCATCGGTACACTCGCAGGCCTGGCTCGGGGCGGCGGCGGTGTTCCTCGCCCGTAACAAACCATATCACTGCTACTACGCCTGATACTGATGCCTCGGCGGTTACTGATTGCCGGGTTACGACTATACTAGCGCTATAATTATACTTTTAAACTACTGCAATCCTCCCTCCATCCCTACATCCTTTCTACCTCCGTCCCTTCTCGTGGTCTCGGTGCTGTTATACATTAATGCCGCTTTTACTGCTGTTGCTGGCCCGCCTGTTGTTGTTGTTACTGCTGCCGCTACTTTCCCCTCTCTTCCCTCGGGCTTTTACTTAATTCCCCCAAGTGATGGCAGCAAGCATTCATCCCCATCCTGTTAGCGAGAAGCACGTGCATAAACCTTCCCAGGGCCTGTAGAGAAAGACGGGAGGCTTAAAATTACGTGGAATAACTTGGTATCTGTATTTTGGTCGGTCTGCAACACACACACACACACACACACACACACACACACACACACAGAGGGAGAGAGAGAGAGTAAAAGAGGGAAGCGGAAGAGAGAGAGAGAGAGAGATAGGGGGAGCGAGGGAGCAGTGAACGAGCCAGCAAAACACAATCACACAGCGCCATTTATTTTATCATTCAATTTCTCGCTGCGTGGCCCGGCCCCGCATTGTGCCCGGCGCGAACAAAATGACAGAGTGACATCAGTGCGTATTGTGGCCGCCAAATGAATGAAGCAAATGATGTATTGTTTTCAGGCGACGAGACAAAACGTTCCTATCGCTCTCCCCACCTGCATCCAAACTCACACACACACACACACACACACACACACACACACACACACACACATAGAAAGGCACTGATGCTGATATTCCAATGTGCTGAAAACCGGATCGCTAGTTGTTAGGGCGAGGGTTGCTTGTTGGTGGGGATGTTAAGGCCGCCGTGAGAAGGGAAGAGAAGGGAAGGGATAGGAAGGGAAGGGAAGGGAAGAGAAGGAAAGGAAAGGGAATGGAATGGAAGGGAAGGGAAGGGATGGGAAGGGATGGAAAGGGGAGGGAAGGGAAGGGAAGGAAGCTAAGAACGGATGGATGAAAGGGAAGAGGAAAGGACATATGAAGGGAGGATGGGAGAGGAGATGAGAGGAGAGAGGATAGAGGATAGGAGAAGAAAGGCGAGGAAAAGACGAAAAGTAAGGATAGCAAGTAGGAAGGGAGAGGAGTAGGATTATGAATAGTAGAACGGAAAGTATGGAGCTGGAGAAGAGAGGAAGGAAGACGTGAAGAAGGGAAGGGAAAGGAGGACAACTGAGGATAGTGGGATAGAAAGGAAAGGAGAGGAATAGTGTTACGAGTAGTGAAAGAATAAAGGAAGCAAAGGGTAGAGAAGAGACGGAGGAGAAAGAGAAGAAAGGAAAAATAAAAGAAAGGAGGAGATAACGAAAAGGAGAATGGAGGAAAAAAAAGAACAAGAAAGACAATGTAAAAGGAAAATAGATAAAACAGAAGAAGAGAAAGGGAAAAATAAGGGTTGGATGGTGGTGATGATAGCAATGGTGATGATGTGGAGGTGAAGGTGGTGAAGGTGATGACAGTGGTAAGGGTGGTGGTAATAGTGGTGATGTTAGTGGTGATCGTAGCAGTGGTGGGATGGTGGTGAGGGAGTTGTTGTGGCTGAGTGGTAGTGGTGGTGATGATGGTGGTGGTGTTACTGACGTGTAGAGCTTGTGGTGGTGGTGGTGGTAGTGGAATTGGTGGTTGCATCTGTGGTGGTGATAGTAGTAGTAGTGGTAGCGATTCCAGTGGCAGTAGTAATATTTGTAGTAGTGGTTGTGGCGGTGGTGGTGGTGGAGGGCGGTAAAGGGGATCCAGTAGCTCTAACAGGGTAGCGGATCCTAAATATAAACGCCACGCTGATCCCTTTCATTGGCTCTTTGTGTTCCGACCCGGTGTTCCTATCGCTCTCCGCCCCTCTAAGGCTATTATCCAACTGTGTTCATTCTCTCTCTCTCTCTCTCTCTCTCTCTCTCTCTCTCTCTCTCTCTCTCTCTCTCTCTCTCTCTCTCTCTCTCTCTCTCTCTCTCTCTCTCTCTCTCTCTCTCTCTCTCTCTCTCTCTCTCTCTCTCTCTCTCTCTCTCTCTCTCTCTCTCTCTCTCTCTCTCTCTCTCTCTCTCTCTCTATCAATCTCTACCAGTTTCTTTCAATCTCTTCTCTTCCTCTCCTTTATTAATCTCGCTAGCTTATTTTCTCTTTCAATATCTACCACTACCCTTCAATCTTCTCTCTTCATCTCTTTTTCTTTATCTCTCTAGCTTATCTTCTTCATCAATCTCTACAGTTTCCTTTCATTCTCTTCCTTACCTCTCTCTTTCTTAATCTCGTGGGCATCCTTTCTCTATCAGTCTCTACCATTTCTTCTCAATCTCTTCCTTCTTCCCTTTTCTTAGTCCCGTCGGCGCCGCTGTTACCGTTTCTCTCCGAATCGCACAGCTTCATACGGAGATCAAACGAAGCTGTAACTGGTAGTCTACAGTGCGAATTTCAAATAGACGCGAGAGTAGAGGGGGAGGAGGTAGAGTGAAAGAGAAGGAGAGTCGGATGGAGTAGAGATAGTAGTGTGAGAGTGTAAGGAGGAAGAGGAAATGGATGGAGATAGAAGGAAGAGGAGGAGGAGGAGGAGGAGGAGGAGGAGGAGGTGCATTTAAATTGAGATGGTGCACTGCTGTTATACGCACACACACACACACACACACACACACACACACACACACCACCCATTCAACAAAATATTCTGCTTGATAATTTAAGCGACAAAGCAATGTTTTAATAATACACCATAAAGATTTTAGACGTGCAGAGATATTTTTACAGGGATGGAAAAATAATTAAAGTCCTTTGTTGTATGTAATTGAGTAACATAAGAACGTATCCTATAACTTAGCATCCTTAAAATGGGAAGGACAGGTGCGTGGCAGGTATGTTCAAGTTGACTGTCTGAAGTTGAAATTGGCGGGTGAGTGAAGCGACGCACCTCCTTGTGTATGCTCCCGTTAGTTAGCTGGTTAGTATCCTACAACTTCAAATCAAGCGAGTGAATCCATAAAGAAAGACAGGCAAGCAAGCAAGATCGCATGTTCGTACGGCATTCAGAAGTTATGCAAATGTTAGAATATGAGGAACAGAAATAAAGCAGTACAATAAAAAATAAAGAAATACAAGAGAAAAGAAATATGCAGGGAGAGATTACCTTTTGATGATAATTATGCACGTATACTTTAACCTTTACTACATTATGGATACAATACATGGAGGAAAAGAACGGAATAGTGAGGAGAGAGAAGGAGAGCGGAATTAAAATCATTGTAACCTAACTATAAAAAAATCTACTCTGTTGCACCCTGCTTCCCCTGCCTCACCCTGCCACACCTACACAGTACACATACTTGCCTCACCCTGCAACCTCTACGTCACCCTGCCTTCTACCTCACCCTGCCTTCCCTACCTCCCCCTGCCTCCCCTGCCTCACGCTAAACCCCTTCCACGCGCTGACAAATTCTGACACGTTTATCGGTAACATCTGGCTCCCTTCCCCTCCCTTCCTCTCTCATCCCCTCCCTCCCATTCCCCCTCATCTGGTTCTCTTTCCTTGCATCTCCCTTATATTCCTCACCTCATATCTTCTCTCTTCGCTCTCCTTTCCATCCCTCCTCCCCTCCCTTCCCTTTCCTCCCCATCTGGCCTGCAGCACCCACCTCCTCCTCCCTTTTCCCTTCTTCCCTCCTTCCCTCCCTTTGCCCTCCCATCACTCACCTCCTGCTCCTCCCCCTTCCCTTTTCTATGGACCATAACACCTCTCTTCCTGATTCACTTCCTCCTATTCCTCCTCTCTCCCTTTTCTTTGTATCTACTCCATCCCTTTTCTTTTCTTATCACTCACTTCCTTCTCCTTCTTCCTCATTCTCTAAATACGATCCCACTCCTCCTATATACTTCTCCTCCTTCTTCCCTCTCTTCCTGATTCTCTCCTTCTTATCCCTCCTTTCTCCCTCTCCGTATCTACTTCTTTCCTTTCTCTATCTCATCTCTTACCTCCTCCTTCTCCTTCCTCATTATCTCCATACGGTCACCACCCTCCTATATACTTCTCCTCCTCCTCCCCGTCCCCTCCTCCTCCTCTTTAACCCTTTACTCTACCTGAACGTTCAATATCCACCTGCACTGCGATACATTAACGTGGCAAGGACCTGTTTTTGTGCGCGGGTAAGAGTAGTTAATGCGTGTCCGTCCGTGTGAGCCTATGTGATGTTTGGCTTAGATTGCGTAGCGTGTAAAGAAGAGTTCATTATAGCGAAGCATAAACCCCGTACATGAAAAAGAGGTAGAAACTGTATATTACTTGAAGTTGTTGATACGTGTGAGTCCGTGAGAAGCGATGTAATGTTTGGGTTAGATTGCGTAGTATGTAAAGACTAGTTTGTTATAGATAAGCATAAACCCAGTACTTCAAAAAATATAAAAGGTAGATACAGTATATTATTTAGGTTGCTCAATTTTAACAGGTATATATGCACTATGAGACTACAGAGGACAAAGGAAATGTAGACTGTACAAAACATAGCAAAGTTTTTTTTATAGAAGAATAACTCTTGCACTTGAAATAAAAAAAAGGTAGATACGGTATATTATTTTGGTTCACTTTTAACTGGTATATATGCACTTTCAGACTACAGATACCAAAGGAAACACACACACACACACACACACACACACACACACACACACACACATACACACACACACACGCAGCAAAGAGTGGAGCAAACCTGTTGATACTCGGCACAAAGGCAACAAATAAAACAGACCATGAAAAAAAAAAAATAAGGGATGGAGTGAAGCAAAAAAAAAAGGAAGTGGGCAAAGGCAAAGGGCCAATTGGATGTGAATGAGTCCCTTGTCCCCTTTATTGGCTCTCACTTTTGTTATTGTTGTCCGGGACGTATTTAGCGAGCCAGACAGGGAACAATGCAGCCTCTTCCCTCCTCCTCCTCTTCCTCTTCCTTCTCTCTCCTGCCTCCTCCCTTCCTCCTACCTCACGTCCTTCATGCTCCCTCCTAACCCTTTTCTCGCTTTCTTTCTCTGTGTATCTCTCTTCCTCTATCTTCCTCTTCCTTTCTTCTTCTCTCCTCCTCCTCTTCCTTCCCTTTTCCCTCCTGCTTCTCTCGTCTCCTTCTTTCTCCTCTCATTCTCTCTTGCCTCCTAACTTTTTTTTTTCTCGCTCTCTCCTTCTCTGTGTATCTTTCCTCCTCTGTCTTCTAGTTTATCTCCTTCCTTGCTAGCCCTTCCTCCTCCTTCCTTCTCTCTCTCTCTCTCTCTCTCTCTCTCTCTCTCTCTCTCTCTCTCTCTCTCTCTCTCTCTCTCTCTCTCTCTCTCTCTCTCTCTCTCTCTCTCTCTCTCTCTCTCTCTCTCTCTCTCTCTCTCTCTCTCTCTCTCTCTCTCTCTCTCTCTCTCTCTCTCTCTCTCTCTCTCTCTCTCTCTCTCTCTCTTACTCTTGTTTCCCTTCCTTCCTTCCTTAATTTCACTTCCTCATCACTCTATGCTCCTTCCATCCTTCGCTCATCCTTCTCTCCTTGTCATCCACCCATCCATCGATCCATTCTTCTATTTATAACCCTTTCAGTCTCCCTCCTTATTCTCCTTCCTCCCTCCTCCCAACCCTCTCCCCTCTCCTCTGACCTTGCACCTATCCAATCTTCCTTCCATTTCCATCTTCTCTCATTCTCTCCTTTCAGTCTCCATCCCTTTTCTCCTTTCTCCCTTCTTCTCTATTCTCTCTCTCCTCCTTTCCCTTTTCCCTCTTCTCTATTTTTGCACCTATCCACTCTATCCCATCTTCTATCATTCTCTCATCTCCTCTCCTTGCCTTCTTTCCTCATTCTAGTTATAAAATTCTTTCCTCTGTTACTTCTTTTCCCAATCCCTTTCTTTTCCTCATGTTGCACCCTCTTACTATATTCCTTCACCTTTTCTTCCATTTCCTCATTTATTTCCTCTCTTTTGTATCTCCATTCCTCTTTTGCTCTGTCTTTATTCTCCTTTCTACTCTTTTATCTCTCTGAGCTGTCCTCTTCTTTTTTTTTTATCTCTCTCCTTCACCTTTTTGTTCTCTATCCTCTTCTCTCCTTGACCCTTCCATCCTTTCCTTACTCTCTACTTACCTTATTCCCCTGCTTACTTACCTTACATTCTACTTACCTTCACTCTCTTACTTACCGTACTCCCTCTCCTTACTCCACTCCTTCCCTCTCCTTTTCACTTCTCCACCCCTTTCCTCTTCCGCCCTTCCTTGTTCTCTCCCTCTTTACCTCCTACCTCACTGTTTACCTCTCTACCATGCTCTGTTACTTACCTTCTTTCCTTCATCCACTCCTTCCTTCCCTTTCTCCCTTTCGCCTTTCCAACCCTCTCCTTTCCCTTCCCTTCCCTGCTCCTTCCCTTATTCCCTCTTCCTCCCTCGCTATTGATAACGCAGCTGGTCAAAGGCGCCTCTAGAGCAGCTCCCGGAGGAAGATGAGGACCCTGCGACGCTTCTATTGCAGGAGGAGGAGGAGGAAGAGGAGGAGGAGGAGGAGAGAAAGGACGATAAGGTGTAAGGGGAGGATGAAAACGAGAATGAGGACGAGACGGCAAAAGCAGGTGATGGCGAAGGAGGAGGAGGAGGAGGAGGAGGAGGAGGAGGAAGAGGAGGAGCTGGTGAAAGAGGAGGAGGAGGAAGGCTTGAAAGAAAAGTCGATGATGAGGAAGAGGAGGAGCAAGAGTAGGAACAAGAGGAGGAAAAAAAGTTGAAAATATGAAAACCTTCTCTTATTAACACCACCACAACCACCACCACAACCACCACCACCACAACCACCACCACCACCACCACCACTATCCCCACCACCACCACCAAACCCGTCACCACCACTACCACTACCACTACCAAAATCACCCCCACCACTGTCCCCACCACCATCATAACCGTCACCACCACCACCACCACAGCCACCATCACCATCATAACAACCACCACCACCACCACTAACACCACCAACACCACCACCACCACTAACACCACCAACACCAACACTACCATAACCACAGTCCTTCCCCATCCCCACCACCACCACCACACTACCACCCCTATCACGCCCCCCCCCCCCCCCCACCACCACCCCAACCACCACCACCACCACCACCGTCGCCAGCCAGACATTAGAAACGGACTAATAAATTAATGCAGATATTGCTGACAATGTAACTTCTCTTATTGATTCCTCGACACATAACCTTGCTTCTCTCTCTCTCTCTCTCTCTCTCTCTCTCTCTCTCTCTCTCTCTCTCTCTCTCTCTCTCTCTCTCTCTCTCTCTCGTAAATTCACTTTTTTTCACTTTTTTCGGCTTTTCAGTTCAATTTTTTAAGATCCTTCAGTTTTTATGCATTTGTTAATTATTTTCTGAGTTTCTTTTTTACGAATTTCTCTGTCTGTTACATTTTTCTTTCTCGATTTTCTTCGTTCGTCTATACGTCTCTCTCTCTCTCTCTCTCTCTCTCTCTCTCTCTCTCTCTCTCTCTCTCTCTCTCTCTCTCTCTCTCTCTCTCTCTCTCTCTCTCTCTCTCTCTCTCTCTCTCTCTCTCTCTCTCTCTCTCTCTCTCTCTCTCTCTCTCTCTCTCTCTCTCTCTCTCTCTCTCTCTCTCTCTCTCTCTCTCTCTCTCTCTCTCTCTCTCTCTCTCTCTCTCCCCCCCCTCCCCTTTCCGGCTTCCTTTCCTCCTTATTTTCTCATTTCCCTTTTACGAATCTCTTTCTCTCACACTTTTATTTCTTCATTTTCTCCATCAATCTATCCATCTGTGTCTCTCCCTCTCTCCCTTTTTCTCTCCCTTTCCCGCTCCCTCCACCCTCTCCCGCTCGTTCTCCTCCTCCCCTTTCCTTCCAATATTCCTGCTTTACCTCCGTCCTTCCCTCCCTCCTCCTTCCCTCCTCCTTACCAATATCCAAACTAAAATACTTTTCTTTCGACTCTCCTTCTTCCCTTCCTCCTTCCTCCTTCCCCTGCCTCCCAATATTCAAGCCAGAACACTTATCTTCCTCTCTCTCTCTCTCTCTCTCGCTCTCTCTCTCTCTCTCTCTCTCTCTCTCTCTCTCTCTCTCTCTCTCTCTCTCTCTCTCTCTCTCTCTCTCTCTCTCTCTCTCTCTCTCTCTCTCTCTCTCTCTCTCTCTCTCTCTCTCGTTCTCTTTTTCTTTCTATATATGTCTCTGTTTCTGTCTCTCTCGGTCTCTGTCTCTCTTTCTCTCTCTCTCGTCATTTTTAAGTGTATTTTCTTTCTCTAAATGTCTATTTCTCAGTTATCTCCCTTCTTCTACTTTTTCTTCATCTCCTCCTTTTTTTCTCCTCTCCTTCACCTCCTTTTTCAAATCCTTCTTCTCCTCCTCCTTTTCGCTCTTCCTCGTCCACCTCCTCCTTCTCCTTGTCCTCGTCCTCCTTCTTCTCCTCTTCGTGGTCCTCTCCCTCCCCTTCCCCCTGCTACCGGCGCCATCAGAGCGAGCAAATCTTCAAACAAGCGACTGAAAAGACCCCAAACTACTCATTGTTCTTGCTGTTGACTAAGGCCTCTGAAGGATATAAATCTGGCCTGCGATTGGTTGCCGGGACATCGGACTCGTTTCCTAATTGGCTCTTCCGTTCCGCCGGCAAGTTTCCTTCCTTCCCTCCTTCCTTCCTTCACTCGACTCAGGTTATCATTTTTGCTCGTTTCCGTCATCCATTCACCGTCCTTCTGAACTCTGCCGGCCCAGCTGTCTGCCTGTTGGGTTTTCATCTCCTCCTGAACCATCTGTCTTTTCTTTTTTCTTAACACAAACTCTTCGACTGTCCCCCCTCTCTCTCTTCATCAATCTCCTCCTCTTCCTCCTCCTGCTTGCCCAACCCTCCCATCACCCCATACAGAAACAAGTCTCACTCACGTCCCCTCAAATCAACCCTCCTCATTCCAATCCCTTCTGACTGCCCTATTTAGGCTATCCATTTTGCGATCAATCCTTCACCATCACTACCATCCCCTTTTCGATGTCCTCTTCCTTATCTATTCACTGCTACCTCTGTTTTCAGCCTGTTTCAATCCTTCATATCTCCTCCCTCCTGCTCATCTACCTCGCCCTCTCATCCCATACCCTTGCCATAGTCTCCCTTTGTTTCTCCATCACCTCTGTACTTTCCCTGTCCATCCATGCGGCCATATCTCACACTGCCTGTTGCCCCTGCCGTTTCCCTGCCTTGCTCTGCCTGTCTAAGCCCTCTCTCATCGCTGTACCTTCCTTTTCCTGATGCCTAAGACCTTTCCCTGCCTCGCTTCCCCATTTCATCGCTCCACATACCCCCTATCTCCTGAGCATCCCCCTTCTCCCCCCTACCATCAATATACCATTCCGTTACACGCCCTACCTGCTCCACCCTCAGAGTACCCCCCCTTACCTTCCCCTAAGCACCAGCCCTTCCCTCCTCCAGCCTTCCCCTGCTTGTCCGATCCCGCGTGGCCTACAAAAAGCGGCCTCCTGCTGGTGGTGACGCAAGGCCGGGTTGCCGCCTACATACATCATGGTTGACGGCCTAATAACGCTCCCTCACCTCTCACTTATCGCGGATACTCCACTTATTGTGCTGCGAAGAGGCGGGGAAGAGATAATGGGGTCTGTGGTGGTCGGTATAGCTTCACTCGTGGCATAATCATGTGCTGGACTCGTGATCGCCAGCCCTCCTCGTTCTGGACTTTGAGATGCATATTAATAACTGGATCTGTGAGTACATCTTGTTCCTCCTCCTCCTCCTCCTCCTACTCCTACTCCTCCTCCTCGTCTTCGTCCTCCTCCTCCTCGTCCTCCTCGTCCTCTTCCTCCTCCTCTTCCTTCTCTTCATCCACCTACATCACACTCCCTTGCTTTTGGAGGACAGTAATCGATCCTGTCAGCGGAATAAAAAAACTTCTCTCCCCGAGCAAGGCGGGAACCTCAGCCTATATACAGCACGTGGCAGTCGAATGCTTAATACGGTACACCACACTTTCCTTCAAACCCGCCCCATACAAAGGTAGATAGATAGATAGATAGATGGGAGGGGCGGGGAGATGGTTATGACGAAGAGAGGTCTGAGAGGGGGAGCAGAGGAGGGAGTAGAGTGGGTGTAATGGGGAAGGAGGGGCGGAGTAGGACGAGAGGGGAGTAATGGAGTAATGGTAGTGGGCAAGAGAGAAGGCGGGAGGTGGGAGAACGGGAAGGAGAGGGGGACGGGAGGGGGAGAGAGAGAAAGGAGGAGAGGGGGAGGAAGAGGAGGGGGCAGGTCCACGGGGTGCCATCAGGGAACAAGTTAAATGAGTTTCAAAGACAACTTGGGTCACCGAGAACCAAGGTGGTGTGTGTGTGTGTGTGTGTGTGTGTGTGTGTGTGTGTGTGTGTGTGTGTGTGTGTGTGTGTGTGTGTGTGTGTGTGTGTGTGTGTTGTTCTCATATTACTTTTTTGTCATCTCTCTCTCCTCCTCCTTTTTTTAATCTTTCTCATGCATATCGTCTCCAAAGTCTCCTTCATTCTTATTCTACCTTTCCTCTCAAGTTCTGCTTTTCTTTCTTCTTTCCTTTTCTTTCTTCCTTTCTTTTATTGCTCCCGATATTGTCTTCCTGCAGGTTCTTCCCCTCGCTCCATCGACTCAGTTTTCAGCGATGTCTTTCCTCTTTCACTGCTCTCTCTTGTCTGTATTTCCTCCTTTCTAGAAACCGCCAAGTTTTTTATTGTTTCGTTATTTATTTACACATTTTAATACTTCTTTCCAACATTTTAGTTTTTTTCTCTTTGTGTAATATTTAACTGTTCATTTGCTTTCAGTCGTACTTTTTTCCAGTATCATTTTCCGTATTTTGTTTGTCTCGTCCAATCTCTAAATGTAATACTTTTCGAAGAGCTCGCCAGTGAAATCAATATCCCACTAACTTAACTATTCAACCTTTTGTACTAAATCTCGATCACTCACCTTGTGGAAGCGTGCAGCGAAAACAGCCCCGCAGAAAGTAAAAGTAATTACACAGTTAATTGAATTACGACTTTTAACCCTTGACACGTGACCTCGGAAAAATCCTCGAGGGCTTTGTAGCGGGAATGGCGGAACATGACAGCATTATAACCCCAAATGGCAATGTGGAAAATTTAAGAGAGCTTCACCACACATTACATGATTAATTTATTAGGCACAGTAATGAAAGGAATATATTTAAACTGCGTGAGCTGCTCTGGTCGATTTTAAAAGAGGACATCGATTTGTTGAGCACACGACAGGAATCCGTGAGCTCTTCCACTTTACAAATATATGTCAAGTTTCTCAAGTCGCTATCACAGGGCGTGGCATCGGGGCACTATAGTATGTATCCTTGCACGATGGTATCACACGCGGGGTGTCTCAGGAGGCCCAGCTGCTGCTCATGATATTTTTAGATGAAGTCAGCAGCATGTACCGTGACGCAAATCTCTGTATGAATTATGGGGAAAAACTTAGGAATTTCTTTTACGTCTATAAACCTTAACATACCACATGGCTTCCTATTTATACTATTTCTTCTACTTCATCTACTTTTACTACTCCTCCTCCCCCTCCTCCTCCTACTATTACTACTACTACTACTACTACTACTATTACCACAACCATGTCTACAGTGCACGCGGCTCATTTTATTATCACGCCAACCTTTCCCTAACAAGGCAGAGACATGTTTGGGAGAAGGAGGAGGAGGAGGGGGGGGGGGAAGAAGAGGAGGAGGAGAAGGAGGAGGAGGAGGAGGAGGAGGAGGAGGAGGATGGTACTTGTCACAGAATAATTACCCCGTAGAGTGTAATGGCGTACTGCAAAGCGTGACTCTATATTGCCACACAGCCGTTAAAGCTTCCTTTTGTCTCTCTTTATAGGGGAGAGTAGTTATGGCAGCCTGGCCCCTTCCCTTCCCTTCCCTTCCCTTCCCTTCCCTACCCTTCCCTTCCCTTCCCTTCCCTTCCCTTCCCTTCCTTTCCTTTCCCATCCCTTCCCTTCCCTTCACTTCCCTTCCGTTCCCTGCCCTTCCCTTCCCTTCCGTTCCCTTCCCTTCCCGTTCCTTTCCTTCCCTTCCTTCCCTCTATATATCCTTTCCTTCCCTTCCCTTCCGGTCCCTTCCCTTCCCGTCCCTTTCCTTCCCTTCCCTTCCCTTCCCTCTATATATCCTTTCCTTCCCTTCCCTTCCCTTCCCTCTATACCTCCTTCCCTTCCCTTTCCTACCTACCTCCTTCCCTTTATTCCTACTTGTATGTACTGCCCCGCCACCTCCGCCCCCTCCATTTTCTCTCTCTCTCTCTCTCTCTCTCTCTCTCTCTCTCTCTCTCTCTCTCTCTCTCTCTCTCTCTCTCTCTCTCTCTCTCTCTCTCTCTCTCTCTCTCTCTCTCTCTCTCTCTCTCTCTCTCTCTCTCTCTCAAAAAAAAGGTTTGATACTTCTGTTATCGTTCACTGCCTTCTCCATCGTGTGTGTGTGTGTGTGTGTGTGTGTGTGTGTGTGTGTGTGTGCACGCCATGGTTATTAGTTAATTTCCGTAATCGTTACCACAAATATCATGTAGAGAGGTTTTCTTACGTAATACACACACACACACACACACACACACACACACACACACACACACACACACACGCACACACACACACGAACACAAAGCAGATTATTTCCTCCACCGCCTCGACTATTTCCCATCTCGCGGGGGACGCGAAAGATCTAATTTGATTTTGAACAACTTCCTTGTATTCTGTTCCATTCCTAGAGCCCCCCCCCCCCTCCCCGACCCCGCCCCCTCCCTCCCCCCACCCCCACCCACCAGCGCCGACAACGGGAGGGAGGGAGGTGGAGCTGCGTTTTATGGAGTGAAAAATACGAAAATTGAGTTTGGCTTCCGAGTGTTTACTGAAGGGCCTAAGAGAAATCCTCCTCTCCCTTCCCCTCCTTCTCGTTCCCTCCCTCTGTTCCCTCATCTCCTTCCCCTCCTCCATACTTAGCGACCTGATGGAGATGCAGGGAAGTGAGTAAGAGAGGAGGCCTGAAGGACGGTAAGTGAATGAAGGCGGGAGAGAGAGAGAGGAAGGGAGAGGGAGAAAGGGAATGTGGAGTGAGGAGAAATGTTGAAGAGGGGAAGAAAGGGAATGGCCTGAAGGAGGAGTTTGAACGGAAGAGGTGGGAGGCAGGTGAGAGAAAAGAGGAAGGAAGAAGGGATGGGGGAGAGGTATAGGGGAGAGGAGGAAAGAAGAAAGGATGGGGAAACATGGAAACATGGAAATGCAGGCAACAGAAAGCCTATTGGCTCATTACGAGGTCGCCCGCTTGGGTGATTTAATCTGCTCGACCGCCACTTGGGGCTTGGTGAGCAGATGAAAGCACCTCGATATTGAGGAGCAGATGGAAGCCCCTCGTTATTCAGTTTACTCCTGACGCAGCGAAATGACGGTCGATTCTATATTTGAAGGAGTTGATGGTATTCGCATTTACTACTTCTGAGGGAAGATTGTTCCAGTGGCGGATGACTCGGTTTGAAAAGAAACTCCTTCCAATGTCTGTGTTACATCGACTCGACTGAATGGGTAAACCGTTATTTCTAGTTCTTGAGTTGGTTTGCAGTTCAAAGAATTTGGAGTAATCGACGTTATTGAACTTTTTAGATACTTGAAGACTTGAATCATATCCTCGTAGGCGTCTTTTCTCCAATGTAAAGAGATTGAGTCGCTTGAGTCGTTCCTCGTACGGTTGAGCCCTTAAGGTTGGAATCATCTTTGTGGCGCGTCGTTGAATCCTTTCCAGTAAAGCAATGTCCTTTCTGTAATTGGGAGACCAGAACTGCACTGCATACTCGAGGTGCGGTCTTACCATGGAATTATACAAGGATAGCATCACGTCTGGTGTTTTACACTCGAAGTTCCTCGCTATGAACCCGAGCATAATGTTGGCCTTGTTGTATGCTTTTTACAGTGATTCGCGTGTTTCAGGTCACTGCTGATAGTGACTCCAAGATCCTTTTCCTCCTGCATCGCTTGCAGAGGTCTCCCATTCATGATGTATGTGTGGTTACTATTTTGGGACCCAATGTGCATGACTTTGCATTTGTCAACATTAAAAGACATTTGCCATTTTTCCGACCATTCGATAATGTGATTGAGGTCTTTCTGAATGATTTCGCAGTCGGTCTTTGTGAGGGCATCTCCACCCACCTTGGTGTCATCTGCAAATTTCGATATTGTGGATTTCAGTCCTGATTCTAGGTCATTGATATATATGATAAAGAGGATGGGTCCCAGCACTGACCCTTGAGGCACTCCACTAGTGACTGGTAGCCAATCGGAAGGCTGTCCGTTGAGTAGTACTCGTTGTTTTCTGTCGGTGAGCCAATCTCTTATCCACGCGATCAGATTGGCTCCGATGCCCGCCGAGTGCAGTTTCTTAAGGAGTCGCTCGTGCGGTACCTTGTCGAAGGCTTTCTGAAAGTCCAGGTATATAACATCACTGGGGATGTGGGCATCCCAGTTCTTATATATACCTTGGAAGAAGTCTAATAAATTCGTTAGGCAGGAGCGCTTGTTTCTGAAGCCATGCTGGGTGTCGGAGATTACATTATTGTTTTCTAGAAACTTAACAAGTTTATCTCTAATAATCTTTTCGAGTATTTTTCCTGCCACTGATGTCAAACTTATGGGCCTGTAGTTTAATGCAACGCTTTTGTCTCCTTTTGAAAATCGGTGTTACGTTCGCCATCTTCCAGTCTTCCGGGACCTTGTTTAGTTGAACTGACCGGTTGAATATGGTAGTGAGTGGTTGAAGTATTTGTTGTTTAAGCTCTTTTAATAACCGCGGGGACAAACTGTCGGGTCCCGTTGACTTGTTCGTGTCGAGTTTGTCCAAGTACTTTTTTACTTCTTGGTCGCATATTGAGTCAATTTCCAGCGGCGTGATCTCACTCGGCGGGGCAGGGCTCTCGGGAATGGTTTCGATGTCCTCGACTGTGAATACGGATGCGAAGTTACTGTTGAGGATTCTGGCCATCTGTTTACTGTCCTGAGTTACAGATCCAGTCTCGTCTGTCAGGGGACCAATATTGGATTTTACTTTCTTTTTCGATCTTATGTACGTGAAGAATTTCTTGGAGTTAGTTTTGATTTCGCGCGCTATTTGCTTTTCATAGTTGCGTTTGCTACTCCGAATAAGGCTGCGACAAGCTCTGAGGCTGTTGTGGTACTGTGTGCTGGCTTCGGCCGTAGCATTCTCTTTCATCAAATTATAATTCCTTTTTTTTAGGTTTACTGCCCTTTTTATTTCTCTGGTCATCCACGGTGGATCTACGGCCCCATTTACTCGCCTGGATTTCGTAGGCACTGTAGCCTTCTCTACTTGCAACAGCTTATCTTTGAAGACGTTCCACGCGTTGTCGATTGTATTGTCGGTGATGCCAAGTTGGTCCCAGGTCGTAGGGGAAGCAGTGCACGGGCTAAGTTGAAATTTCCTTTTTTGTAATCTGGTATCACTGATGGATTATCTACGAGTTTGTGACATATGTTGATATTAAAACGGATTAAGTGGTGATCGCACCCATTAAGTTTCTCACCAACTGTACAGTCGCGAATGAGGTCGGGTTCGCTTACTAATACCAGATCCAGCAGATTGTTTTCTCTTGTTGGTTGAGTTACAACTTGAGTGAGGAACGAATCCTCCACCATTTCTAAAAGCCTGTTACCCTCTTGATCTCCAGTCATCAGTCCCCAGTCAATGTTAGGGCAATTAAAGTCCCCAATTATAATTGCTTCCTTGCTTTGTGTTAGAGAGTGAATCTCTTCGTAGAGGGCAGTGTCATCGGCTGCCTGTTGTTTCGGAGGCCTGTATACGGTTGCAAGTGTTAGTTTCTTGTTATTTGCGGTTATTTCCACATAGACAGAATCGTATTTCTCTGCGTCCTGTTTGTCTATTTTTATGGCAGGGAGTGTACTTTTTACGTAGCAAACTACTCCTCCTCCTTTCTTGTGCTTTCGACTTTTGTGGAAGCTTTCGTACAGGGAATGACATTTCGGATTCTAGATGGGTAGAGTTGGCCCAAGTCTCTGTGATGGCTACCACATCTGGTTTCTCTGTTGCAATATACGCCCTAATTTCGTCCTTTTTGGGTATTAAACTACGTGCATTTGTGTACATGATAGAAATGTGGCCGTGACGAGTTGTACCAGTTCGCTTGTCGGAGGCGTGGTTAGTTACACAGTTTCTTGTGAGTCGCACTGACGCTACGGGTTGGTTGATCAAGGGCTGCCTTTGCCCCGTCCTCGCCCGCCGTTTTTTGAAAGGCTTTTCGAAAAGCTTTTCACTGCCTCGTCCAGAAGCCTCCCGAAACGCGCCGATCCAACCTCATTCAGATGTAGTCCATCGTTCCAAAACAAGTCTGGGCGCTCAAGGAAGTGGTGCCAGGCGTTTGTAAACGCCACGCCTTCGTCGTCACAAATTTCCTTCAGACTAGTATTGATGTTGCTCGCTTTGCTGTTGAAGCCGGCGTAAGCGCTGATTCTGGGTAGAATTCCAGAGACAATGACGTGAGGGGACTTGGTCTTGTAACGCCGAATGACCTGACGGTATTTTGATAGTAGGGCCTGAGTTTGAGTAGACTGAACGTCATTTGTCCCCGCGTGAATCAAATAAACTGTGTCTTCCTTCGCGAGTTCCGTGACAGCATCGACAGCTGAAGTAATGTCGTCCAGTTTGGCTCCCGAATACAATAACGCCTCCGCGTCTCTGTATTCCTGCCGCAGAATTCCGTTAATTGACCTCTAACCAGCGAGTCCCTACAAGTCTAACAGATATTATCAGCTTGTCTGTGCCCCGAAACTGTGTCTGATCTACGCAGACCACAGCAGGAAGAATGGTCTTGTGGCGTCTAATGGATGAGTAGTGAGGAGTGGGAGTGTGGTGGCGACTGGACGTGGAGGCGTTAGGAGGGCTGGTAGAGGAGAGGGACAAGGGGGAGCCCAGGGAAGATGAGGAAGAGGCGGAAGGGGTTGACTGCAGGGGAGCAGAGGAGGAGGATGTTGAGGATGCGGAGGAGGGGGCAGAGGCGGAGGAGGAGGAAGGGGAGGAAGGGGTTGACTGGGGAGGAGTAGAGGAGGAGGATGTTGAGGATGTGGAGGAGGGGACAGAGGCGGAGGAGGAGGAAGGGGCGGTAGGGGTTGACTGGGGAGGAGTAGAGGAGGAGGATGTGGAGGAGGGGGGAGAAGAAATGTATGAGGAGGTGGCAGAGGCGGAGGAGGAGGAAGAGGAAGAAGGTTGGCTGGGGGAGTAGAGGAGGAGGATGTTGATGATGTGGAGGAGGGGCAGAGTTGGAGGAGGAGGAAGGGCGGAAGAGAAGAGTGAGGAAGAGGAATGGGAGGAGGAAGATTAGTTGGTGGTGATGGTGGGATGGGTGGGGGAGGGGGCGGGGGTGATGGCGGTGCTGGTGGTGGAGGGTGAAGAGGGAGAAGAAGCAGAAGAAGAAGAAGAAGAAGAAGAAGAAGAAGAAGAAGAAGAAGAAGAAGAAGAAGAAGAAGGAGTTGAGGTGTGACGTCACGATGTCCCAGAGTAACGCATTGGAGCGTTGTAGATCCTCGTTGGTTGTTTGTAGTGCCTGAATACGTAAGTCTAAGACACAGTACCTACACATCGCGTCGCTGGTTTGGTAATGAATCGCAGCATATTTCTTTGAACAATTACAGCAATTGAAATAGTTGGACGGCATGATTACTTCTTTTTTTATTTTTTTATTTACTGTTGCAAGACGATATATCGGTGAACTTTACAGTTAAGATGAATTTTGTATCAACACCTGAAGGGAGGCGGCTTTAAATCGGTCGAGTCACGCGGGAGAGTTTGAGGTGTGGCGTCTATGAGGGCCCACACGTGTTTTCCCTCCGGGATTAAAATTCTCTGGGGGATTAAACTTTCCTCCTTTTCAAAACAGGTGTGCTGGTATACGGGTCAAGCTTTGTACTTCTACGTTAGTGACAGATTTTCTACGTTAGTTAGACACAAGAAGCTCACTGTCTTTCACTGGGTGCTGTGTTAGGTCGTGTAGTTGTAATCCTACTGAGGAAAGACAGGAAACACAAAAAAGTCGATTAATAACTTAACCGCTCGTGGCTGTAGCAGGGAAGTCCTCTCACTGTAAGGTAATCCTCGCAACACTTCAAACACTAGTTAGACGCGTCACAGCACTGAGTTAGACGTTAATTAATTAGGTTGAGTGGTGCTAAATAAGACAAGTAAACAAGCACAGTTAGTCGTTCGATTTCTGAGAAGGCGTACGGGCCTATTTAAGTAACGGTTAATTAAAAACGTGGATGAACGGATTTCAAAAGTTGTGACGTTAAAATGTAACACACGGAGTCGATTTACACACACGGAGTCGATTTACACACAAAATAACAAGTGTCGTTTCACCAGACGAGGCGAAAAGCAAGGTTAAGGTTTGATGCCGGTAGGGCAGCGAGGTCAACGTCCGTCCCTTTGAGGAGGTCAGGCGAGACTGAGGAGGTCAGGCGAGACTGAGGAGGTAGAGGGGAGAGAGAGAAAGAGAGAGAGAGAGAGAGAGAGAGAGAGAGAGAGAACGAGAGAGAGAGAGAGAGAGAGAGAGAGGATAGGGGGAGGTAGGTTATAAGTGAGAGGGAAAGAAGAGAACGACAGTGGTAATAATAATGAGAGTTATGATGATGATAAAAAGAAAACGGGAGGAGAAAGAAGAAGAATGCGAGAATGAAGGAACGAAAATTAGCTCAAACAGAAAGAAAAGAAATGCTGAAGGGAGGGAAGCAAGATAACAACACCAAGAAGAAAAGAAGGAAAGAAATAGTTACACGTCTTATATAACCAAACACACACACACACACACACACACACACACTCACACACACACACACACACACACACACACACACACACACACACACACACACACACACACACACACACAGTCCCTCTTCACCCCTCCCATACACAAACGCAAGAACTTGACACCAACACACACAAAAAAAAAAAAAAAAAAAAAATCCTTCATTTCGTCCGCCCAAACACACATTTCCATCCAATCCGCGACAACACGTTCTCTCCTTATCCGCGTTCGTGTGTGTGTGTGTGTGTGTGTGTGTGTGTGTGTGTGTGTGTGTATCTCGCGAACCACAAAACCGCGCGAGATCTAATTAGCGCCTTATCGATGCATCTCTCCAATTAGGATTAGCGATAAGCCTCCGTCATCCCCACAGTAATTAGCCCAGGTTATCAATGCATCACTCCGCCGCCCATAATTCCCTCCACTGATCCGGCGTTTGTCACCTCACCTGCGTAGTTAGTAAGGCAAAAAACCTCAGTCAGGGATGGTATTCTCAGGCATTTCCGCCTCTCACCAACTATTTCCAAAAGCCACAAATAGAGATCAATCGGTTTCTCATGAGAGTTTGCTTTAGGTTCACGGTACAGAAGAAGGGTCAAACTACCACCAGGATCATTAGACTACCCTTGGAAATGCCGAAAACTCCTACGAAAAGCGTGTCATCAACTCTCATCAGCTGTTTCCAAAGGCCACAAAAAGAGATCAATCGGGTCCTCATGAGTGGTTTGTTTGGGTTCACGGTACAGAAGAAGGGTCAAACTACCACCAGGGTCATTAAACTACCCCTGGAAATGCCAAAAACTCCTAAGAAAAACGTGTCATCAACTCTCATCAGCTATTTCCAAAGGCCACATAAAGAGATCAGTCGAATTCTCATGCATGTTTTTTTAGGTTCACGGTACAGAGGAAGGGTCAAACTACCACCACGATCATTAAGACTACCCCTGGGAATGCCACAAACTCCTACGAAGAGCGTGTCAAATATGTGTGTGCTTTGCTTGGGCGCCGAAATATTTAAGAATATGACCTCAGATATATTCCTTTAAGGGGGGACCAACGCGAACCGAAAAAGGAGGTTAACTAATAATACTAATAGAACATTCACACTTCCCCTTAAATAAATAAACAAATGCCTAAATCTTCAATGACCAACTGGAGTATATATATATATTTTTTGTTTTTGTGTTTTGTTGCTGTTGATATTGCTTGGGCCTGTTGTTGGAAGGGCTGGTGCGTGTTTGAATGTGTATGTGTGTGTGTGTGTGTGTGTGTGTGTGTGTGTGTGTGTGTGTGTGTGTGTGTGTGTGTGTGTGTGTTTTGCGGTCGGCGTATAATGAATTCTGGCGGTGTTTGTGGGTATGCCTATCAATTACGATGAAGACTTAAGCTTTCAGGAATCCTCACGCTGATGAATTCACTCCTAAAGCTGACGGAAGCAAAGAGAGAGAAGGAGAGAGAGGGCTATAGAAGGAGGAGGAGACAGAGATGGAAGAGTAGAAGGAGGAGGCGGAGGAGGAGGTGGTGATGATTGCGGGGATAAGCTAAGTAACAATGCAACAGTAGGTGTGTTAAAGATGAGGTGAAGTTGTGAAAAAAGGGACAAACGACAAGGAGGTGAAGGTGAAGAAGAAATAAAATAGAAACGAATGAAAAGGTGAATATGACTGGAAAAACGAAGAGTCTGAAAAAGGAAAAGCAGGGATAGAAACAGAACACATAGGGAAAGGAGGATAATGAGTGGCTGGACAGAGAGAGGAAATAAGTATGACAGAATGAAGAAATAGAAGGAAAGAAATGTGAAAGGAAAGCGGTAGAAAAAGAAGGGAGAAGTGAAAACAGGAAAGAACAAAAGGGAAGAAAGAACAAGAAAAGAAAAGAAGAAAGAAGAAGAGAAAAG
The DNA here is from genome assembly GCF_024679095.1 of Eriocheir sinensis. Taxonomy (NCBI): domain Eukaryota; kingdom Metazoa; phylum Arthropoda; class Malacostraca; order Decapoda; family Varunidae; genus Eriocheir; species Eriocheir sinensis. The sequence goes on along the minus strand of NW_026111575.1, from coordinate 362,881 downwards.
TGAGGGTAGAAAATAAGGAAATCAAATAAATACGAGGAAAAGAAGGATAAAAATAAGAAAACGAGCAGAGCTGTCGCGACGAAGGCCGGGAGAGGAAAAAAAAATGTAAAGATAAAAAGAAAATGGAGAGGAAAACAAAGAAGCAACAGAAGAAGAAAACGAGGACGAGACGTAAGGAAAAGGCAAAGATAATGAAGGAGATAAAGAGGATGGTAGACTCCCTCAAATAAAGGAAGAAAAAAACTGGGCTACGATCTGGAGGGGGGAAAACAAGCTCCTTTGCAGGTATAAGGACGTGAGCGACTCCGGGAAGGCGCACAATTAGCATATTCATAGTGGGGCACATCACCGCCTCCCCGCCCGAAACCTCTCACTTTATAGCGGGCACCCTCTGGCATACTAATAGCGGAGGAGGCGAAGAGGGCCAGCCAGACGAGGGAGTGGCGCCAGGCTGCTGTGTCACGGCGGCGGAACTACTGACGGAGGGGTTGTGTGTGTGGGAGGGTGGGAAAGGATTGTGTGGGTCGAGGAAGGGGATATTGTATGTGGGGGTGGGGGTGTTGTGTGTTCTGTATTTTTATAGTGACGCCATTCTTGCTTGAGTTATGCTGCCCTCCTTAGCTTCACTTGATCCTCATGAGAGAGTTTTGCTAGAGTCCGGGTTGATAAGCGGCCATCAGGACAGCATGTGGGTAGTCTTCGGCCACTCGGAGATAATGGTTGAAACTGTCAGCATTTAGGGCCAGGCAGAACTCGAACACAGGTCTCCGGCTCACCACGCCGCACGCTGACCACTAGGCGGCCACCATGCAGGAAAAACATGTATTCATTATTTATTCTTACTCATAAACAACAAAAAAAGTGATTACTTACGTTTGTGTACATGCACATGTATGCGAAAATAGGAGTAGAAAGATATAACCCAACGAGGAATACACGTGCCGGGAAAGCTTCAGCCTCATACACTATTTCTGAAAAAAAAACTTATTGCATCTCAAATATGAATATAAAACGAGAGAGGAAAAAAATAAAAACAACAGAGAGAGAAAAAGTATCATTGTGCACCGTAGACTTTTGTGTTTTCCATAAAGGGAATAAAAGGAAGTGGAAAATGGAAACGTTTGAATATTGCAAGCATGTAAGTGAGCATAAAGAGAAGGGAGAGAAAAAAATAAAAACGTAAGGAAAATACCTGTTTATGCACAGCAGACATGTAAATATAGATGAAAGGGAGACAAAAAAAAAAAAAAAGCGAAAATGAAAAACAGGCAATCTACATTCGTGCCGCCCATCCATGTGATAGCCATGAAGCAGGACAAATAAATCACGCCCCCGCACACTCACAAAGTCTCTCCGCCATAACTCAGCCGCCAGACAAATCGGTCGCCGCCAATACGCCCCAAAAGTCGGGGTTCTAACGGAGATAAATCAGGACTCGGCTTGCCCCGCGTCCGCCTCGAGTAATGACCGGCCATTAGGCAAACCAGGAGGACTCATGGATGTGTACTGAGCCACCACCACCACCACCACCACCGCGATCACCATCACCACCACCGCCGCCATAATCATCATCACATCCACCACCACCACCCTCACCATCTTTACCACCAGAACTTTCACTACCACCATCACCATCATCACTATCACCACCACCACCATCATCAGTACAACCAAAACCACCGTCGTCACCAAAATCACCACCACCACCACCACAACCACCATCATCCTCATCATCATCACCACCACCACCACCACCACTTTTATCATAACTATCATTCCAACGGCACCACCATTATCACCACCACCTCTACACCACCACCACTGTCGTAACCATAATCGCATATCGTCACCACCATTACAATCACAATCACCACCATTACCACCACTATTACCACTACCACCCTCATCATTACCACCACTACTCTCACCATTATTAAAACCAGCATCACCATGGCAACACCAATACCACAGTTATCAACACTACTACCATCACCACCACCACCACCACCACCACCACCAAAGCAGCTTGTAACGCTTAATTAGAGCAAAATATGTTAATGGCAATCCGTCATTCAGTACACACGACTTCTTATTCCTAACCTGGAGATTCACCCTTCACCAAACTTGAACAAGTATGTGAGTGAGTGCGTGAGTGAGGAAGGGTGTAAGGAAATGAGTGAGGGAGTGAGTCAGTGAGGGAATGAGTGAATTAGACTAACGGAAGGAGTTAAAAGTTACAGAGAGGGAGAGGCGGAATGAGTGAGTGCAACTAAAAGTTTGAGTACTTATCTAGAAAACTGAACTCACGTGCGGTGAAGCACTGATCCCGGAAATAGACACATTTTCTGTTTATTTCTTTGTTATTTTTGTGAAAACACCAACAACAATACAATGCATCAACAATGGAGAGCAAGAATAACAGCAACACTCAACAACAAACCAGTACAATGCAGGGAAATATTAATTCAAACAGCGCGAACAATCTTTTTATACTTTACTTTTTCATTTCCATTTACCTTTGTAGTGCGTCAAACAGAGGAGCGCAATAGCCGTGGTGGTGGCTGCTGCAGCGCGTCCTGTCCCTCCTCTGCTGGGGGAAAAATACATATTTATAAAACCTTCGGAGCGAGGTGAGCGAGAGGAGCGTATTCCTGAGCTATCCTTTTTTGTGTGTGCGTGTAAGAGAGCGTGAGAGCGTGCGTGCGTGCACACGAAACGATGGAGCTGATTAATCCTTAACAAGGGCTTATGCGGCTTCTGAAAACATCAAATTTTCAAGCTTAAGAGCGTACGTGTGTGCTGCACGCGGGTCTGTCCTTGACTGGAGCTCATACGACCCTACAAAGCATGTCAATCAAAAGCTGTTGGACCAGGAACCTGAAAAAGTGCCGATAAATAATATAATAAAAAGACAAGATGATAGAACTGCCGGGCGCGCCGAGTGGGTGGAGAGTATTCTTGCACTTTTAAAATTTAATTTGCTTGCGAGCGAGTGTGCGTGCGTGTGTGCGTGCCTGCGTGCAGAGGTACTTCTTTTATGATCCCACATAGCATATAATGCGAAAACATTTGGTGATCTGTTTTCATGAGGTCATCTGACCCTTCTCCGATAGAATCCGATAAAACCTGACTGACAATGGTGGCGGTCATCATCAAAACATGATTTTTGCTAATTATGATGGGGGGATTGTGTTCTCTGGAATTTAATTTGTTTTTATTATTTTAACATGCAGAAGGAAGTCTCGCATCTCCTTGACTCCCGGGCAGACAAAATGATGTACCTGCAGGTGTCTAGTTCTTTCGCTCCGCTCCTCCGCCGTTATCACAGAGCACAGTGAAGCAGCAGGCAGCGCTGGGAGGTTAAACATACTACAGGTTTAAAAGCCTGATGCCTTGATATTTCTAAGTGATAATTCCTGGACATGCTTGAAAAGCGATATCACGCGAACTCTGCCTCTTCATCACAAAGACCTGGCAACAAGAAGCAGCAGTACGCACGATATACCTGACTGAATCTGTTTGTCGTCGCTGCTAAATGATGAAAGAGAAACGCCGAGGACCCGAGGCAGTGTCATGACTCTTTCAGTTGTCTTTTTTTATCTTTTTATATACACGGTGAGTGGATTCCGTAACTAAAAATTAAAGCTCTCACTTTCTCTCCATTTGTCTGTGTATCTATCAACAAACCGATCTTTTTATCTATCCACCCAACACACACACACACACACACACACACACACACACACACAGGGAGGGTGCATGTGTGTGTGTGTGTGTGTGTGTGTGTGTGTGTGTGCGTGTGTGTGCGTGTTTTTGTGTAATTTACCTTCACAATTGCCGTGTTTTCCTCGTCCCCTCCAGAGCTCCCCTCGCGCCCTGCATTCCTGGTGTTCACTTCCCCTCGTCAGTAGCGGGTTTTGTGTCTCCTTTCCCCTGCTTTCCCCTTCTTACCTGCCTTCCTGATGGCGCAAGTTGGACCATTTCTACCTTGCCTCCTCTCCTGCACCAATTATTCAGGCCGTACTCTCCACCTCGCCACCTTACTCTCTTCCTCACCCTCTTCTTCCCCTCTTCTTCCTTGCCCTCTTCTGGCTCTCGTTCCCTCTCCTTATCTTTCCCCTCGCTCCTCCCTTCTCACCTGCCTCCTTCATTCCATCTCCCCATTATCATCCTCTTACGTGTAGTCGATTTGTCCTCCTCTTCCACCTCCTCCGTAGGCACCGGGTAGGCAGGGAGGTAGAGAGCATGTAGTGAGGCAGCCAGGCAAGGAGAGAAGGAGAGGGAGAGGCAGGTACAGAGAGACAGGGAGGCAAATAGGCTGGTGTAGTGAAACAGAAAGGCATGAATGGAAGGCAGGGAAGGGTACAGGGAAGCAAGCAGATAGCAGCGAGGCAGGCAGCCAAGGTAAGAAGGCACACTGGAGGGAAGGAAGAAGGGATGAGGGGAGGGAGGGAGAGAGGGAGAGAAGCCTTGTGTCTGGGTAGGGCGCGATGAGCCCCTAGATACGCCGCCGCCACACGCGTCGTAATGAGGGTGACGTGGAGGGAGGCGTGAGGAGAAATAGTCGTGGGGCCGAGGTGTCAGGGCGGAGTGTTGAGGCATCACAGCTGACGTTCATCACCGCGCTGTTTTGTGAGTTAATGTGTCCTCCGCCGGCATCTGTACCCACTGTGAGCGTCGGGGCGCTGAGGCGGACGTGGGCTTGCGTTTGAGTGGGTCAATGTGGGCCGGGGGTAAGTGGTCGAGGGCGTGAGAGGCTCAGTGAGATGTGATAAATGATGCTAAAATATAACAGTGATCCACAGTAATTTCGAGCAGGCATAAATCGTCTTCACCTCACGTTCCTGTAGCGTCCACTGTCCTTCTGTAGCGCCGTGCCCACAGTCGCGTCGAAGTTGCCACAGGCACATTCCCCTGTGGCTAGGACCACCGTTCATCGGTGAACCAGAATGGCAGAGTACGCCTGCCTTGGCAGTGCACCACCGCCCCTCTTGGGACGTGAGGAGGAGCCCGGCGCGGCGGCCACACGCGTGCTGGGCAAGTGGCGAGGTGACAGCGGCAATGAATGTGCAATGAACGTGATGCAGCGTTACCAGCAAGCGGCCATATAGGAAATGACAGAAAACGGAGACTATTGTCAAGGCAAAAGGACGCTGTTGTATGTTATATGAATTCAATTCGAATTTCTACTGAGAGAAAAGGAAACACGGAGATTTCATGTTTGGATGCTTGAAATTCTTCGTTTCAATTTCTCACCTCATTCCATAGAACGTTAGAGTCTCCCTTAGCTCTATCTGCTCCATCACTGCAAAGCGCCCTGTAACCTTTCCTTCCCTTCCACCACCACTCAACCTCACCCCTCCTTCACCTCTCCCCACCCCACCACTCAATTTCATCATTCCTACACCTCTCCTTGCCTCAACACAGCCACACGTCCCTCTTCATCCTCATCCTCATCACCACCATCACTCAAATACGTCCCTCCCTCCCTTACTTCTTTCCTCCATAACCCTGCAACATCTGTCCCTCTCCTGCGTCCTTCTCACCGCATCCTTCACCAACACAGCCACACCCTCACCTCTCCAAAGCTATATCCCTCATACCTCTACCCCGTTCACCTCTCCCCATCACATCCCTCCCCAAATACAGACATTACCTCACCTTCTCCACCATCATCACATTACCATCCTGCTATATCATTTCTTCCTCTAGATCCAGTGTAATTATGTAACTGTGCCGCGTTCACCCCCTCCCATTGTTCCCATTAGGCCTTACACAACCACACCCTCACCCCTCCATTACCCCATTTCAGTTACGTGTCACCCTCGCCCTTCCACCTTCCCCTTGCCACCCTCTTCTTCCACTCCATCAAAGCAGTCACATCCTCCCCGTCCACCAGTCCACACCCTCACTTCACCTTTTCCTGCTCATAACTCAACAGAAGTCCGATAAGATCCATTCCTCCAGCTCTTCTACTTCCTTCTCCTGTCCTCCATCTCTCTTCCACGCGTTTTTTCTTCCTCTTCCTTCCTTCACTCTTTCCCTTCCTTCCTTTTCCTGGACAGTATATAGAAAACACCCTCTCAGTACCATACAACATTTCTTCCTTTTTCGTCCATCCTTCCTTCACTCCTTCCCATTTTCCCTTCCCTGAACAGTATACAGAAAACACCGTCTCAGTACCCCACCACATTTCTTCCTCCTCGTTCCTCCTCCTCCTCCTCCTCCGTACCCCCGCTCTTCACTTCCCACAATCTTATAAGGACCACAAATCTCTCTCTCGTGTTAGTGGTGTTTTTTCCCGTCTTAGTGTGAGTCAGAAAAAGCAATGTTAGTAAGGCCCATTTATCTTATAGCCATCAGATTACAGGGGCGCGGTGACCCATCTTCTCGTTGCCTGATTTGTGGTTTTCTTGTATCAGCTGCCGCGAAGTCGGTTCACACAACAGCGAAAGGCCGGACGTCTCGTTGTATTGTCTGGCAGGTTTGTTGGTCTGTTTTCTCGGCCGGCAGCGTCATGCAGGCAACGATGATTCGGGTTCAGGTAAATATTTGTTTTGTCGCATGCGGCGGCGAGGTCAAATTAAGGACTGTCTTTATGCGGCTCAAGTTAACATACGTCACGTTTTGGACACGTTTTGTGGCGCGGATAAATGCACGCAAGGTTTTTCGAGTATATAATTGTGCAGTGTATCACAAAACGCTGCACTAAAAGGGAAAAAAATCATAAACTTATCTAGTAATTTGAATGTTTTCCTTCCGTCCTTTATCGTAGCACAGATTGATTTTCGTTATCAATATTCACCTAAAATAACATGCTGAATTACCTTAGAATGTTGTATTGATATGTGAAGATGCCGAACATGAAACAAATTGTGGGTACTTACCATTTTTGCCCTTCGTTTATTGTTATACAGAGAAAACAGTTCTTGTTGAGGTTATGTATAGTAACTTTCACGGCTTCTCCTACCAGCTTTTGACTCAATATTCTTAATTTCAAAACTTTTCAATAAAACACGAACGAACACGAGGCTGATACAAGTCCCGTGTTTATGAAGCAAAAAACTTGGCAGCCTTCTTTAATTATTTTTCCTTAGCCTAAACTCTCCGTCCGCGTCCTTCGCTACTCCATCTTATCATCCTTCCCTCCCTCCTCCTGCCATTCCTCCTTCCCTCCTTATTCCTACCATTCTTCCTCCCCCGAGCGGCTCCCCTCTCTTCCCTGCCTCCTCCCCTCCCCTTCTAACCCCTTGTTCCGTTTCTTTCTTCCCTCCCTCCCTATCCCTGTTCCCCTCCTATCTTCCCTCCCTCCCTACCCTTGTTCCATCCTTCCTTCCCTCCCTTCCTACCCCTGTGCCTCTCCTTCCCTTCCTTCCTCCCTACCAACGTCCACTCCTTCCTTCCCTTCCTTCCTCCCCTGTGCCTCTCCCTCCTTCATGCCATCCCGACCCCTGTTCCTCTCCTTCCCTCCCTCCCTCCCTACCCCTTTTCCTCTCCTCCTTCCTCCTAATCTCTCCGCCGCCCTGAATATTGACAGGCGGCTGGGGGCAAAAAGCAGCTATTAGAAACTTTGGCTCCTGTTTTGTCCGAACTACACCGGACTTAAATTAAACCGGACGAAGGAAAAGAAGTTTCGACGCAGATAAATTGTTATACGCGAGCCTTGTGTTTATATATATTTTCATTGATAAATTTGGTATATATAGTTATTCTCTTCTTCCCTTATCAAACACGTACCTTCCATTAGTTTTTGTCGTTATATTGAAGGAATGTTTAAGGTTATACATTTTCCCATCAGTGAACAACACACACACACACACACACACACACACACACACACACACACACACACGCACACACACACACACACACACACACACACACACACACACACACACAAACACATCTTTCAACAGTTTAATCATTCAGTCAGTTTTTTGTAACAATTCATATTTCCCTAATTCAGAAGCTAAATATTTATTGACTCATTAAAACACATGTATACAGAACACTTTAATAACAGTCATATTTATCTATCTACTTGTTCAACATTCAAGAAGGGTCAGTATTTTTTTTCACGCACTTTCTATTATTTTCTCTATATATCTTCTTCCATTTCTTACCCGGACCAGCGTGAGCCTAGTATATATTACTTAGTTTCTTTTATTTACAGGCATATTTATATAATTTTTCTACACTTTTCGTTTCACGCATTTTCTATTTTTGTATATATATTTATTTCGTATATTGCCCGGAGCAGTGTGAGCCTTTATTTATTACTTAGTTTCGTTTATTTAGGCTCCCCCGAGGTGGCTGGTCCATTAGAGGAGGAAAGCTCGCCCATATATCACGGCATGACTCCCGCGCCTCCTCCCGCCCCGCTATTATTGTCTATCCCTCTTCCGCCGAGGCCTAACAACTGTCTCCTATTTTCAGGCCCGGCGAGGAAGCCTTTGACTGCTTTTAACACCTCGGCGCTACAAAAACGGAGATGGATGCGCACCGGAAAGAAGGTTAGTACATGGACATGGAGAGAAAGAAAGTTAGTAGTTACACTGACATAGAGAGAAAGGTTATTACGCTGACAAAGAGAAAAAGAATGTTAGTACTTGAACAGAGAGAGAGAGAGAGAGAGAGAGAGAGAGATTGATTTACATAGATATTCATATACATAGAAAACGATAGAAAAAGTAAGTGGATAAACTATAATAAGAGGAATAGAAGATGAAGAAGAAATGTTATCAAAGTAAATAGGGAATGAGAGGTAAAGAGCAAACGAGAGAATGAGGAAAGTGATGGGAAGAGGCCTGGAGATAATACGTAAAGAAGAAAATAAGAGGAGAGAGAAACAAGAGTAGACAAGGAGAAGAGGGAATGAGAGTTAAATAGTAAACGATAAAAAAAGAGATAAATATGGAACGAGGGAGGGAGGGAGGAGAGAGGGAAAGGTGTGGGCTGAGGGGGGAAAGGTAATGGAGGAAGGGAGAGGTGGGAGGGGGAAGGGTAAGGGAGGTGAGGTGCAAGGGTAAACCTGGTAGCGGATTCAATTAACCTGCTGAAGTTGCTGTGGTAAGGACGCTCTCACTCGCCTGCCTGCACACTTACCTGCTCGACACCTTTGCTTCTACGCTTAAAAACGATCAGGTCAGTTTTGTGTTATGTTATGTTACTGAGTCTGATGTCTTATTGTAACTCTTGTTTGGTTAATATTTCGTTCCACTGTGAAAATCAATAGATTGTTCCTAATGGGCAAAGTAGGTATTCACTATTGGCTGTTTCTGCTTACGATCGCTCTTGTAATTTCGTTGTCTTAGGGAAACTTATATTTTATTCCCGCCTTTCAACTCGGTGCATTAATTCCCTCCACTCCCACTAAATATACGTACTTGTTGCCTGTGAGGAGCTTTATTCATAGTCTGTATGAAGTTTCGTGACCCTTGTATGTTATGAAGGATGCATGTTCTTTATATTGGTGTTTGGTTATCTTTTCAGTGAGGAACTCTGTGCCCTGGCTGCTGCCCCCTCTGCGTATTGTTAGCCCACTGTCCTACCGACTGACCTGACAGTCACTTGGCTCCGTAATACAGTTAAGTTTCTCCCTTTTCTAGTTTAATGGTCTGTTTTTAAAGTTGTTCGATTAAGAGATAGATGGTATTTGACTTGAATGCTTAGTTAAACTATTTAGTATATTGGTGTTAATTTCGTAAAGTACGAAGGCTTTAATTTAGTTTTAATTGAATGGTAGTTCGGGAAACACGCTCGTTGTGGAAGTCTGATAGGGAGTAAGAAGTTTAAAGGTTAACTTTACAAAGGAATTTGGGCCGTTTAAATGGTATAGGAGCATAAGTAACCATTCCCTAACTGAACTGTCTGGTCTCTTATTCAGTTAAGTCAAATTTATTACAAATTGGTTATTTCTAGATAACATGAGTTTATCATGTTATCTTTAAATTTCATTCTGATCATAGTTAGCAGTTTCTACTTGTTGCCATTTTAGAGTGCATTATTCCCCTCCTTGTGTGAAGATTTCAATATGCTGTACTCTTCTAGTCAATTTGTCCAGCCGCGTCATTATAACAGTCCAGGCCGGCCGTCACCTCGCCTTCGCCCGCTTCAAAACAACCAATGTCCTGTGAATTAGACGCCCTCCGTAAGACTCTGGGATTGACTGTCGTTGGTTCTTGAGCTGCTCTTGTCTAAAAATAACACATTCGTGCCACTCAGTTGATTTAAGTTATTTTAGTTTTTTTTTTTAAATAAGTCTCCGAGAAGTCTCCTACTTGATCTACGGACGGTGTTTGAGGTATCGTAGACGTGTTTAATTTAATTTCACTTCTGCAGTGTTGGTTCTTAACAATGTTTGGGATTAGTGCTATAATTTGTTCAAAGTTACAAGCTGTTTCAGTATTTGGTAAACCCAATTCAATCTGTCCCTACCTTACACCGAAGGTTGTCAGTCTTCGATTTCAGACCTCGTTTGGTCTAGACGTTGTTTTCATCTTATCAGACCTCGTTTGGTCTAGGCGTTGTTTCACCTTATCAGACTTCGTTTGGTCTAGACGTTGTTTCACCTTTTTATCTTGAATAGTTTACTTTTAAAGGTTCGTCAGCTTTGTCTAAATAGAAGATATCAGTGTAAAGATTCCACATGTGCATTGAGGCGGTGTATTTATGGCAGTGTATTAGGTGGTAGGAATCCCAAGTTATATAGCAGGTTTTTATGGAGTGACTAAATTACTTAGTCCTTCCCATTCCCTCGCTCCCCTCAGCTCTTAGAATTCCTCCATACAGATTGTCAGTGTTGACGATTAGGTTTTGCCAGTAATACCACGTTCTTAAATATAAATTAAATCTTATTTTCAGAATGCACCGAAGGAGTACTGAAGCGACAGTAACTTCATAAAGGAATAGATGGCGCCACGAGCAGATGGCACCACTATAAACACTTGACTGCGCCACAAGTCTTAGACCGACCACCAGGCCCAACCAAGAAAACCTACCGGTGCTATAGGACTGACTTTAAAAAAATAATGCATGTACGCGATAATAAAATAATTCGTGTGCGATAATAGATTAACCTTTCTGAATGTCTTAGTTTAACTAAATTTTGTCAAAGCTAATAAATTCATTGAATTTGCATACTTTATGACCTTGTCTACGTACTGTGCTAGTTATTGTTCCTTTGGTGTGATTATAAAAATACTTGTACAGGCGCTGCAAAGCTGGAGGGGTCATGTGCAGAAAGTGTCATGGTATTGGGGTTTGGAGGTTTGCTAAATGAAACTATGCTTAATACATACTTTTATTGCTCCTGTGAGACATGGACACTGGACACGTATTGACTTGGACGGGAAGTGCAGAGTAGTTATACGAGCTTGTGGCATGCTACCCAGGAGTGGAGCAGATCAAGGGAACACACCCAGTAAGTTCGTGGCTCTTAAGTCGATGCATTCTGCCATGAAGCTCTGAGGAGACGCCTCAGCCCACCCGACCCGGCGTATGGCGCAAGCGCTTAATTGATGGATATACGAAGCTCCGTCCAGACAAGGGGCACTTGCCCGCCGTGCTTGTGGGAGCGAAGATTACGTCAGAAGCGGGAAAACTGCGGGCAAATCACATCATCCAAGTGCCCTTGCCCGTGGGAGAGGCAATGGCTGCTGGTTTGATGGCTGGTATAAAGGGAGCATGTTGCCAGACACTTAAGTTTACCTGCGGAACTCCCACCTGCGGAACTCCCAGTCAGTTTCAGATTTCCACTATACACCTGACGGGAGAACATGTGGTCAAGGGAAGCCACCGTACAGTTGACCCATTTAGACAGCACCCTTTGCAGCCCATGTGCTTATTCTCAGTCCGGTTGTGCTATCGGGCTCTTCCTGCCCTGGAGCGCTCGGTCTGCTATTTGCTCCTGGTAGTGCCAAAATCCCTCCAACTGTTCGACCTGCTAAACAAGTGAGGAATATACGATCAACAGGCAGTGCCCCTCGTGTGGACACAAGTTTGCCCGCCAGTCTTTTCCCGGTGAACGGAGTAGACTGTGGCACACAGCAACATCTGGTAGCAATGATCTGTTTCCTTCGCTTATCACGTCATCCCGCTGCTTAGTATGATATGGTAACAAGTGTTTGCACGGCGGGCAACTGCCCCTCGTCTGGACGGGCCTTAAGACTCTCCACATTGACTTGGAATTACAACTGCCTGTCCAGTCCATACAAGTGTTGAGGCAAGGCATAGCCCTGCCTCACTCGTGTTTACTAGAAGTGAGCCGGGCACGCACCTCCCCCCCCCCCCCCACACACACACACACTACACACATTTTACAGTATTCCCCGTCACAGTCAATAAAGTCTAACGATCTTTGAGTGCCTTCCAATACACATAACTAAACGCCTTCTTGAGACCGACCTAGGCTGCAGTCATTCTATGTCGAAACTCGCGTCGCTGCTCCACCGGTGCGCGAAGTGCTGGGGTACTGTCCCATGTCGATTTGCCAGGCGTGAAGGCCCACTGCACAGGTTTCTGTAATAATAATAAATTAGTGATATGGTGAAAGTGGAGCAATTCACAATTATTTTAAATGGTATCTATCAAAACGAACACCAACTACTTATGAATATGGCGTTCCACAAGGAAGTGTTTTTGAAAGCATCAATGTTTTAGAGTTATGTATTGATTTAACACATCCACAAAAAAATATCCATTTTTAGTTGACTCAACTTCCACAAAATTACATTCATTTGCAGCGCGTGCTAAACTATTTTCACATTTGGCGTCTATTAAAGTCACGGTAAATCTGATACAAGCGATTATTATACACATGATATAATACTACCTCTTACTTTTCTTCCCCAAGATATCGCTGGCATAAAGAGACGATGCCGCTCGACGTTTATATATCGCTTTAAATGCCCGTGTTTAGCCTGATGACTGTACAACACTGGGGATCCACGTACTCTACACGTCTGTAAAGTGTATAATGAAACACACACACACACACACACACACACACACACACACAGGCCTCGTCCTCCTCCTCTCGGGCGCCACAAATCTCTTTAATGCGTTATTAATGATCTTCCTTAAGGATATATTTGTGGCCGTGAGCAGGGAACGAGGGGTTATATTTTATTATAATGATCTTAATCTCCTGTAAAGATGCTATTTCATAGAGTTAATGGCTTTACGATTGAAGTTTCTCGAAAAACATTATTCCATATTTAGCAGCAAGGGGGGGGGGGGGGGTTGGAGAGGGAGGGCGGAGGCAGCCACACCTTTGTACTTCACACCGACCAGCTAAGAAAAAAACAAAACAAAAAACAGCCGATGTATCATTCTCACCCACACGCTCACTCTTTCACTTTTCCTTTCAACACAGGTGACTCTCGGATATCTTTTCATGGCGTACTAGTGTGTGCTTGAATGAGTGTGAATGTCAGGGAATCGGTGAGTGGAAACATGTGTGCACGTCACCGAGTAAAGCTAAGTTGGGAACATACTGTTAGGTGCACGAGGACTCGGTGGCTCTCCGTACTGTCTGTTGGCCCTTGAACCGCTGTGACTTGAGTGTTGGGAAGGTGTGTGTGCTTGAGTGAGTACAAACATCATTATTGAGTATGTGAATGATTGTAGCGGTGAATGTTTTTTTTTTTTTTTTTTTTTTTTTTACAGCAAAGGAGACAGTTCAAGGGCACACAAAAAACAAACATTAATAAAAAAAAACCACCAAAGAGGTGGCCGAAAGATAGGTCAGTTTCGGGAGGAGTGTGCTATAGTGTGTGTATATATGCGGCAAAATGTCAATATAAATGAGTGTAAGCTTACAATACAATGTCAATGACGCGGCTTATTATTATCATAGTTCAGTATGTGGTATAGCAGCAATGATTGGACGTTAGTTGAAATTATGCTGGTAATTATTGACATCTCTGATCTGTAAAATTAGTCACACGTCTGAAAACAGTACCGTGTCGCTATCATGACGGGTAAACACACACACACACACACACACACACACACACACACACACACACACACACACAAACACAAATACACACAGCTGGTAACAACAACAAAAGGTGTATCAGTTCTCTCCCTCACACACACACACACACACACACACACACACACACACACAGAGCTGGTAACAACAAAAAAAGCAACAAAAGGTGTATCACCTCTCTCTCTCTCTCTCTCTCTCACACACACACACACACTTGCTCTCACTTTCATTCTCAACACACACGGCTCAAAGTATTACATAACGTAGCGTGACTTAGCAGCAGCATCCGTGCCATTGCCGAGTCATCTGGTCTTGATACCTACTGACTCGATGACAAGACAAACTTATCTTTGCCTATTATATTTTTAAGGTCAAGAGGTGAGATTTTTTTTCCTTTGGGTGTACCGGGAGAGGGAAGGAATGTGAGGGTTTGCAATATCACGTTAGTAAAGGCAAAGCATTGACAGAGGTAGACAGATTAATTTAAACTGATAGCGATATATACAAACACACACACACACACACACACACACACACACACACACACACTGATATCTACATTTATATAGGCATAGACTTCATAGATACATAACGACAGATGGATAGATTCATATGACGGTAAATACACCATCCATCCACACACACACACACACACACACACACACACACACGCACACAGGCGTCACGTGTCGGGTCTTGATGCTCGCTGTGAACTTTACTATTTTCAAACGAGTTTTGAACGTGACGTAAAACAGGTAACCTTCGAACAGGTGTGTGTGTGTGTGTGTGTGTGTGTGTGTGTGTGTGTGTGTGTGTGTGTGTGTGTGTGTGTGTGTGTGTGGATGGATGGATGGATGGATGTAAGTAAAAATAAGTAAGTAAGAATAAGTAAAAGTGAGTGAGTAAGAGTAAGTATGTAAGCGTAAGTAAAAGTAAAAATATAAGTAAAAGTAAGAAAAGGTAAACAAGAGCAGAGAAGGAAAATAATAAAAATAATAAAGAACTGAATTTTGTATAAGATTAACTGAAGAGAAAAAAAAAAACTAACCACAAATGAATGTAAGCTAAATCAAGCAATAGCGACATATATAACAAACAATAAATAATAGATAATAAATATAGGTAAAAAGAGCAAAAACAGAATCGAGGCAACGGAACAGGGACTCGAACCTTGAACTGCAGTGAACCCAAAGGTCAGGAGGCAACGAGAGAGAGAGAGAGAGAGAGAGAGAGAGAGAGAGAGAGAGAGGACCCTCTTCGTACCCCGCCTCATACAACTCTTTCACTCTTCGTCTATTTTTTTTACCTTCTTTTTTATGAGTGCTTTTGTCTCATTTACTCCCCCCCCCCCCCTCTCTCTCTCTCTCTCTCTCTCTCTCTCTCTCTCTCTCTCTCTCTCTCTCTCTCACGGCCTTCGCTCCCGTTCTTATATATACAATGCGTTTTTTTTTTCACCGCTAAATAAGGGTCGGAGGGTCGGCAAGTGGGTGGTGGGTGGTGGCTTTTGTTCTTCATTCTCCTATTTCTATTCTTTATTCTATTTTCCTGCTCATTGTATTTTATTTCGTGTGTGTCTGTCTGTCATGTCCACCGATTGACTTATTCTGTTTTCCTTCTTCCCTGCTCATTTTCCTGCTCGTTCCTCATTCATCAATCATTCTATTTTATTTCTGTCATGTCTATTTTCCTCTTTTCCTGCTCATTCCATTTTCTTTCGTGTGTGTCTGTCATGCCTACCGAGAATGACCAGACCGTTTTTTTTCCTATTTCGAGATGATTTTTTTCTTTTCATTCGGGTATTTTCTTTTTCAGTGGTCAGTGTTTCGTAATAATTTCTCACAATGCATTAATACGAGGTTTCACTACTTATCCGCACACACAAACACACACACACACACGCCGGTGACCTTGAATCGAATTAGTCACACAGGTAGAAGCTTATACAAGACTTCCTGTTCCTACTAAACTTTCTCACGTAAACTTCTCCCCAGTCGTTTGTTTCTCCTCTACTCCTATTATCTCCCCTCTCCCCGCCTCTCCAACTCCTTCTCCCAAACTCTCTCTTCAAACCTCCCTAACTCTCTCCCCATTCCTTTCCTTATCTTTTACTCTATACTCTCCTCACCTTCCTGACTCCCACTCCCCAGTTCTTCCTTTCTCCCTTATCTTCTCCCCTCTCCCCGCTTTCCAAACTCCCTCATCCAAGTCCTACCTTTCTTCTTTCCCCTCTCCCAACCTGCCCAACACCTCCCCATTTTTCTTTTCTCCCCTATCTTCTCCCCTCTCCGCACTCCCCTACTCCCTTACATATTCTCCCTCCCTACGTTGATATGCTTCACGCGTCACGTCCTTTCCGAAGTTCTATCTAAGCTATTCCTTTTTTCCTATATTAAATTTTATCCAATATCCTTTTTTTTTTTAATGCGAAGCAAGAAGTTCAAGGGCACAAAAAAAAGATAAAACAAAAAGGAAAAAAAAAACAGAAAAAGAAAAAAAGGATTAATCAAATAAGTGTTAGATTCGCTTAGTGAGGTTCCTTCATACTCCTCTATTTCAAACGTAGGTCTAATTTTTTTCTAGATGTCCTTTATTAATGATTTCAGAAGTCGGATAGAAGCTGTGATAACATTTCCCGCACTTTGAATGAATCTTCCATGAGGTAAATCGATCTTGCATCTTTAATGTCTTCCGATACTCTCATTCTAAAACTATCAGGTTGGTATTATAAAACCCTCTCGCTTCTCACATCAATATTTCTAAATGTCAAAGAGAGGATCAATCGTGTTCTAATGAGTGTTTCTTCAGGTTCGCGGTGTAGGAGAAGGACCAAACTACCACCAGGGTCATAAAACTACTCCTGGAAATGCCCAAAACTCCTACGAAAGCCTTGTGTACTTGGGCGACGAAATGTTTGGTAATACGGCCATCAGAATCATTCCATCATTACCTAAAACATTGAACTACTGCCCCATCCCCCAACTCTCTCTTTTACACACACACACACACACACACACACACACACACACACGCCCCGGCCTCCTAGCAGCTCCGACATTTTAAAAGGAATGATCAGATAGAGAGAAAACCACGTGGAGAAACCAAATTGATGACTCACTCCGAGCGCGATAAGGCACAACCCACCGCTCTGAGAATAGTTCTTTATATTTCTCTCTCTCTCTCTCTCTCTCTCTCTCTCTCTCTCTCTCTCTCTCTCTCTCTCTCTCTCTCTCTCTCTCTCTCTCCAGCATTATTAAGAGGTTTCAAGGTCAAGGAATGAGAGAAGAAAAGATATCTTAAAAGAGAAGAGGGAGAAGGTAAGGGAAAAGAGAGGGAAGGACTGACGGAGAGAGGGAAAAGAGAGAAAAAGAGAAGAGAGGAAAATGGAAATATTGAAGAAGAGGCAGAAACAGATAGATAGATACATAGATAGATAGAGACAAAGACAATGTTACGAACTTCACCTCGAGGGAGCATGGGAGAGAGAATGAGACACGCATGAATATGGAAATCCGGTTTATAATTGAAATGGGTACGTATGAGAGGCAAGCGGGCAACTCACATGCGGGGAATGAGCTTCACCCCTCCTATACCTTTCCCCCTTTCTGTAGCTCCCTGGGTTGGTGCGATGCTTCCTCCACCTCCCACATCAACTACTTTCAAAGGTCATAAAGGATATTAATCGGGTTCTCATGAGTTTTTTTTTAACGTCCATGGTACAGAAGAAGGGTCAGACTACAGACAGGGTCATAAAAGTACCCCAGAACTCCTATGAAAGCCTTGTCAACTATGAGATTGGGCGGAGAAAGGTTTGAGGAAATGACCTAGGCTTATGTTTTGCTTTTTCTTCTTCTCTTCTCTCTCTCCTCCTTCAACTTATTCTCCTTTTATTTCTTCATATATTTTGCTCCTGCTTAGCTTTCCACAATCCTTAATTTCAATATGGCCCCTGATGTTTTCCTTTTTCTTCTCTCTAACTCTCCTTACAGCTTTTTCTTCCGTTTTTTTTTTCATATATTTTGCTCCTGCTCAGCTTTTTACAATCCTTACGTTCGACCTTTCTCCGTCCTACCTCGCCCCTCCTTACATTCCCCTACACGCCCTTCAGGTACCGTACGCCCATAGCCACAACCACGCCCTTTGACACACTTACATATTCACATCCCATAGCGTGATACATCTGTCTTGTCTCTCCTACACAATACACTGCCCTGCTACATCATCCACCTACATCATCAGCTACACTTTTTACTGTACACCGGTTCGAGCCCCCTCTCTCCCATAAGTCTAATTACGTACAATCCATAACTTTACATATCTGTCTTTCCATATTCTGCCCTGTCTCTCCTCTACATTCCCCTACACTTTATACAGTATACCGGTGCACATCCCCTCCCATCCATTTCCCTATTTAAACGCACAAACTATACTGTTTTATATATATTTATTGCCTTCCCTACGCCCTTCCTAGCATATGTCTCCCTACATTCCCCTTCACTCCCCTCCTCTCAATATTGTACACATGCTCCCACGCCCTTCCTTCCATATGCCCATACATGTACATTAAATAGCGTCGTGCATCTGGTTAGCTCTCCCTACACCCTACTCTGGACGGTCACACCCCTAGTTCCCCTACACTCTGTGCCGTACGCCCATACCCGCTTTCCTTCTACAATACAAACACCCTGCCTAGTCATACATCTTAATTGAACTCCCTCCATCCTCCTCTATCCTATTTTCACTCCTATGTTGCTCTACAGTCTACCATTACCTACTCTAACGTACTTATGCACATACATACTAAAACAACACGCATTTCTCTTACCTGCTCTGCATGTTGCATCAGTACAGTCTACCTTACTTCCTGTAGCCCACCCCGGTACATACCTCTTGTCATTCCTCTGTGGCATACCATATTTCTAAAGACCCACACTACATACCTACTCCGTTACGCACCTTTCTTCCCTCCCCCGCACCATAGCATCCCGCCACACCTCCGCGCACCATAATCACAGCTCCATACATGCCCCCTTCTCTTTCATCACACATTGCCATATACCACAGCTGTCATATCCGTACCCTTGCTTCTTTCCTTCACCTCTCCTTCACATCTACCTCTTGTTTTAACTTCTGCCACCCTAATCCACACCTCCCTCACTTTACTTATTCTACCATACAATCATAGACATTCCATCTTATCCATTATTCCTCATGGCAAATACACCTCACACCATACACACACACACATATATGGGCATCCCTTCCCCCTTTCCCTCCCATTCAGTCCCCATCCCAATCACGTACCTACTGAAACACACACATACTACACACCTATATAAACAGCACCTCAGTCCCTCATGCCACAAATCCATACCACACATCCATATAGTCTCCAACTCCCTTCTTTTCACACCCCACCACACATGTATATAATAACCCACCTCGTTCACCCCATCCACTAATCACCCACTACAATCACACGCCTCCACCCACGCATACACCCTCTTCCCCTTCAACCCTCTCCATGCATTCATACAACCACCAACACACACGCACCACCTCCCCGTCCCTCCCATCCATTACCCACCCATACTCTCTTCCCTATCCCTCTCCCTCTCCACCTTTTACTATCCTATGGGAACGAAGGGAGCGAGAATTAGCATGCGGAGGAAAAAGGATGAAGACGTCCCACACAACAAGGCCATTAAAGGTAAAGGAGTGTGACAACTAATACATGAGTTAAATTATTCATGAGTAACGCGGTAATGAGAGTGTGCGAGTGGCCGCTTATGGGGAGGGTGAGTAGTGATGGCGTGGCGGGGGACGACAGGAAGATTGTAATAATGATAAAGGGAGGGAAGGAGGAATAAATATATGGGGAGCGTTTGTGTGTGTGTGTGTGTGTGTGTGTGTGTGTGTGTGTGTGTGTGTGTGTGTGTGTGTGTGTGTGTGTGTGTGTGTGCGGGGAAACAAATGAAAAGGATTGATAATGAAACAGACTACAATGAAAATAGGGAAACTAAAGATGTCCAAAAAATAATAACGATGATAAAAGGAGGGAAAAAAATAGAAGAGTGTACGTACGTAGAAATCAGTGAAGAGGCTTAGTAGTGAAACAGCTGGAAGTGAAAATAAGGAAACTAATGATGTTAAAAAAATAATAGCTATGATAAAAGGAGGGAAGAAAATAGGAGAGTGTACGTACGTAGAAATCAGTGAAGAGGCATAATAGTGAAACAGCTGGAAGTGAAAATAAAGAAACTAATGATGTCCAAAAAATAATAGCTATGATAAAAGAAGGGAAGCAAATTGGAAAAGGCTTGATAGTAAAACAGCTTGGAGTGAAAATAAGGAAATTAAAGATGTCCAAAAAATAATAGAAATAGTAAAGGGGAGAAAGACGTCGCTTGAAACTGCTTATGAATGAGAAATAGTCGTATACAAAACATTATCTTAATAACTTGATAACGAAATAGCTTAGAGTGAAAATAAGGACACTGTACATGGTCAGAAAATAAGAGAAATGGTAAAATGAGGGAAGAAATCGCTTTTAGAAAAATAAACATACTAAATAATATCCACTAACAATGTACGATAGCAAAGGGCAACCAGAAACAATAATGATAAAAATAATACCATAAAAATAACAAAAACAATAAAAGTGGAATAATAAAAAAACCCACTGTCAAAGCTACAACTGAAAACGCTAAGGAATAAAAATACCAAGTGAAAATATATACGATAGGAAAGGAGGAGGAGGAGGAGGAGTGAGATGCAATATTTTAAGGGAAAAAGGAAATGGTTCTGAATTTAGGAGGGAACCCTTGGATTTAGTCTGGAGTCGAGGGTGAGGAAGAGAAAGCGAACGAGTGTATCAAGACGAACTGCTGGAGGGAGAGAGGGAGAGGGGGAGACAGGAAGGACAGTAAGGAGGGAGAGAGTGAGAGAGCGGGGAGGGGAAGGAGGGATGGAAAGGAAGGAGAGAGGGATAAAAGGAAAAAGGGAAAGGAGATAAGGAAGGAGGGGGAAGGAGGGAGGAAGGGAGGAAGGAAAGGAAAGGAGGGAGGAAAGGAAGGAAGGGAGGGAGGGAAAGGGGGCGAGAGGAAAGAGTTGGAGGAGGAGGAAGAAGAGGAGGACGAGGAGGAGGTAAGATCCGAGATTACGAACACAAGAGTAAAAACTGGGAATGTTAATCAATAGTTCTCTTCATATTGCTATTAACTTTATCATATTTATTCTCTTCTTTCTTTCGTTTTCTTTACCTCATTTTCTCTTCCCATTCATTCTCTTCTTCATACCGATTCTTCACCTTTTCTTCTTTTTCTCCGCTCTCTCTAACTCATAACATCTTCCTTTTTCAACATATTCTTCCGCTTGTCATATACGTATTTTTCTCCTTCTCAGCTTTCTGCAACCTTTAAATTCGTCCTTTCTCCCTCCTCTTTCCCTCTACCTCTCACCCTCCCTCCCTCCCTGCCTCCCACTTTCCCTCCGTCCTTCGCTTTTCCTGCCTTCTCCTATCTCTCCTTCCTTGACCTTCCTTCCTCTCCTTCTCTGCCTCCCTCTTCCTCTCCGTCCTTGCCCTTCCTTCTCCTCCTCCTCACAATTCTTCTTAAAGCACACTGTCTCATTTCTTCTTTCACTTTTCTTTTTTCTTAATATACTTGCTTCAAATTAGTTCATACATTTTTTCCTCTTCCCCCCTCACTCCTCCTCCTCCTCCTCCTCCTCCTCCTCCTGCCTCATTTTCCTCCTTTGTTCCTCTGCTTCTCATCCTCTTCCAACCTCGCGACGATTTATTTGAGTCTCCGTCCAAAGAAATGGTGGACCGAGAAATAGAAAACGACCTCCTTCAGCGGCCGTGTGTGTGTGTGTGTGTGTGTGTGTGTGTGTGTGTGTGTGTGAATAAATAAATAAATACGATGAATCATGAAAGGAGTAATGATGGATATGATCATAAAGAGGAGGAGGAAGAAGAGGAGGAGGAGGAGGAGGAGGAAGAAAATATTGCCTATTAATGAGATACCAATAGTTTGCAGTTCCTGAAGTAAAAAATTATTCCTGAGACGAAACTAAAAAAAAAAAAAAAAAAAAATGACACACACACACACACACACACACACACACACACACACACACACACACACACACACACACACACACACACACACATTTTATCCTTCGCCGTTCTTATATTCTTTTCCATGACTCGTTCGTTTTATCCTTTTCTTCTTTTTCTCTCCACGTGTTTGCTTTTACACATTTTTTTTTTCTATATTGTACTTTCCTTCACGTTTTCTATTATTCGTTTCCTTGCCTTTTGTATCTTCATAACTTCTCTTGTTTGTATTTTTTTTACCCTGTTTTCTTTTTCGTTCGCTTCCTCAGTTTATCTTTTCTCTGCGTCTTATTATTTTTTTTACTTTTACATCCGGCATTCTTTCGCCTCCGTCCTCGTCCTAGCACAAGCAATCTAATTCTTCATCCTATTCTCGTTTGTGCTCATCTTCTTCCTTCTCTTCGCCTCGTCTTCATCTTCGTCTTTTCCTTACATATTCAACCGCCTCATCCTCTTTCTCTTATTATTCTTCCCATTCTTCTGATTATTTATCGTCCTCGTGTCTCATTACCTCCGTCCTTGTCTATCTTTATATACGCAGTCCTGTTCTTCTTCGTCTTACCTTATCTATCCTTACCTACCTATACCTTATCGTTGTCTTCGTTGTTGTTTACCTATTCCTCAACTTGCCCTCATTTGGTCCTACGTCACTTCCTCCTAATCTAATCGCATTTTTTCCTCTCCATGTATGCCGGGTTCGAGATATACAAGGCACTAACCATGACCTCAGACCTTTCATATTTGCTCTTGCTTCTATGCACGGAAGTTTACAAGTCGCATGATCGTCCTGTGTACTTGTTCCCGTGGCGTCGAGTGCTCGTCGAGAATACAACCCACTCTTGCAGACGAAAGATGTATATATACCAGACAGTTGCGGTGGACTACATAAATGATTTTACACAGGGAAAACGGATACGGATAAACATGATGAGAGGGCGAAGTGGGACAAGGAGGGGTAGGAAAGCATCATACGTCAGGTCTCGTCTTTGCCTTCCCGTTGCTGCAGTGTTTTATTGTAGCAGGGGCGGCTATGGGTGAAGGGGCGGACTGATCGGCATGTCACGTCCTCTCACCAAATTAAGTACGACGACAAATACGAACTAGGCAACGATAGACGTAAAAAGAAAAAGGAGAAAAAAAACATCGGGAAAAAGGTTGAATAAATGCATGCCTAATGAATAGCATAGCAAAGAGAGAAGGAGACGGAGAAGGAGAAGGAGGAGAA
This sequence comes from Eriocheir sinensis, assembly GCF_024679095.1. Lineage (NCBI taxonomy): Eukaryota > Metazoa > Arthropoda > Malacostraca > Decapoda > Varunidae > Eriocheir > Eriocheir sinensis. The sequence continues at coordinate 339,541 of NW_026111575.1, read as the reverse complement.
GGAGGAGGCGGGTAGATAAGAGAAGCTGAATGCATGGGTAGGGAAGGAGAGAGAGCCCGAGGAATGAGGGAGAAAAAGAGAAGACTGAAAAACGTAGGAGGGAGGAGGAGGAAGAGAAGGAAGAGGGGAAAGGAGGAGGAGAAGGAGAGGAGAGAAAGAAGGCCTGGGATTGGGAGGAGGAGCCGATGAATGAGTGGGAAGAAAAGGAGGAGAACGTTGAGGAGGATATGGATAAAAAAGAAAAGGGGTAAAAGGAGAAAGAGGAGGAGTTGAGGGAAGACGGAAGGGAGGGCAGAGGGGAAGGAGGACGCCGATGAATAGAGACGAGTGTTTGAGGAGGGAGCGGAGTGCTGTGCTTGAGGTTAATTGGTTTTATTCGCGGAACTTCTTAGTGAGGCGAGGGAAGGAGGATTCAGCGCGGGGCTGCACGCAAAAAAGGAACGTGAACCGCAGTAATTATATCTACTTTGTATAGTTGATGAAGAGGAGGAGGAGGAGGAGGAGAGGAGGAGGAGGAGGAGGAGGAGGAGGACGAATAGAGAAACATAGAAGAAGAAGCAACAGATTGGACGTAGACTTATTACAAGGGTGCTGTTTTAGTGATATTATATATTCGTCAAATACTTCAGTGACTTGCTGTACTTACGTAAGGAAATGCTTAAATTACGCCTTATGCGGCAAAGTTAGACACAGTTCAAGTTTATCGCCTTCTTTCTAACTACTGCAGGAAGCTTGCTCCACTGGCGGATGAAGGACTTAATTCGAGATAATGGATAAGAGTGAACGGCTCCACTTTTAGGACCACTGAATACTCCCATAAAGGTCTTTTTGAATGATGTCGCAGTCGTCCTTGGTGAAAGCCCTTCCTTTGACTATGATACCATTAACAAACTTCTACAAAAATGATTATATTTAGATTTCTAAGTCGCTGATGCTTATGGTACAGTGCATGTGTCTCCGCGATAACTATTACGGATATTTACTCCAGTCTACTCCATCGGATCGCTGACATAATCTCTCCCCTGAAGGTGCTGAATCGTCAAACCTTGTACGTATGCGATTGATCTCCCTGTATCGTGCATGGGCAGGATGGAAGGTATGAATAGAGGGACAGATTAGAATGGACTCACTCTGTTGTTGCCTCTCATCCTTAAGTACTTGTCCACACGCGACCTGCCCGGGATTACAGAGCGGTCCGATCATAACACAACACCACGCAATACAGACATCCCACAGCATCAACCGTATAGAAGATAAAAATAAGAGAAAATCGGCTTGTGGCTCGCGGCATGACCACAATATCAAAACAGCACCAGAAGCACAACAAATCCTGCTCCAGCGCCACACAACACACACATCGCCGCAATACACATCACAATACAAACAGAACACCATCACAACACACGACTACAATACCAATGCAACACCAAGCCAACACCAACATAACAGTCCGCCACATCTCTCTCCCAGCACGCACCACCACCACCTCCTCTTCCTTCTCCTTCTGCTGCTCCTCCTCCTCTTGCTCCTCATCCTCCTCTTCCTCTTCCTCTTCCACGTCTTCTTGCTTCCCCTCCTCTTCCTCCTCCTCCTCCTCCTCTTGCTCCTCCTCCTCCGTGCAACAATAAGTCGTTGATGGCATTCAGCAGAATCTTTTGAAGAGCCAAGAAGAAAAGGAGGAGAGAAAGGAGGTAAAAATAATAAGGAATAGGAGAGAAACCTGGAGAGATTACTACAAAAGGAGAGAGAGGGAGAGAGGGAGGGAGAGAGAGCGAAGCAGTATAGCATTTCTCTCTTGTCCTCCTCCTTTTTTCCAGAGTAGCGAGCGGCCGGTGACCATTAAATCCTCGTCTCAGCTAATGTTTACGCTCGCCAGGCCGGAGTAACGACCTGAGAGGATAACACACGACGGGACACACACACACACACACACACACACACACACACACACACACACACACACACACACACACACACACACACAAGCGCCACTTCTCTCCCCCGGGGCCGCTCTCTCTGCCTCTCCCCCGGGGGCTACAAAGCTCTGGACTTGGCTAATTAATAGGGAGCCTCCTGTAACTTTGGAGCATAATGGCGATTTAATTAGCGTTGCAACTTGTGTGTACTTAGGCGAGTATTGATGGAGTCGGAAGCAGGTCGTGGGGGCCGCTGTGGCGATCCCTGAGGAGTAAGTGTGTGTGTTTCTTACCTGCTGAAATATGGGCAGGAAGGGGGAAGGATGCGGCATTAAGTAGAGCAGGGTGTGAAGGCAGGGGGTAAGTAGGGAGGCAGGGAAAAAGGGCATGTAGGGGACAGAACAGGCGGAAGGGGGAGGCATGGAAAAGGAGGGAAAGGGGGGAAGAGTGCAGGAGTAGATAAGGTAGGGCGTGAAAGCAGGAGGTAAGTAGGGAGTATTGGCAAAAAGGGAGGCAGGGTTTTGGGATCTTGGAGGAAGCAGAAGCGGCGGTAGGGAAAGGCATGGAAGGGAAGGGCTCGGGGAAAGGCAAGGTACCCGTAGTAGAGAGGGCAGGGCATGAGAGCAAGGATACATAGGGGGTTTCAGGATAGGGGGGAAAGACAGGATGCAGAGGACTTGAAGGGGGCAGGTGCGGCGGTAGGGAGAGGGGGTATGTTCGGGGCTAGACCAGGCGATAGAGGGGGGAAAGAGGAGAAAGGAGGAGGGCGTGGGTGGTGATGGTACGCTACTCGACCGATTAATGTCACTTTGAGTCCCCACAGGAGCCTCTGCTTTGCCTCACCTACCCACCCGCTGACTCTAATGAGGCTACACCTGAGAAATGATAAGCTACGGTAGGCCTCCTGTCGCCCATCCCTGCCTCTGAGCGCTTCCTGATACGTCTGCGACCGATTTCATGATTACTACGGCTGCTGGCAATCATCTTTCGGTATAGGCCTGATACAACCCCCGTCTTGTGTGGGGGGGAGGGGAAAAGGAAGAGGAAGAGGAAGAAGAGGCGGATGAGGAAGAAGAGGCGGAAGCGGAGGAGGAAGAGGAGGAGGTAGTGAAATAAGAAGAGAAGGATGAGATGGAGTTGGAGAAGAGACCAGACAGCACGAGTTTAGAAAAGAAGTGAGGAGGAGGAGGAGGAGAAGGAGGAGGAGGAGGAGGAGGAGGAGGAGGAGGAGGAGGAGGGGAAAGCGGAATATCATACAACGAATACACACACACACACACACATACACACACACGAGACCCTTCCCTGCCTTCCCTCCCTTCCTCCTTCCTGCCGTCACTGCCAGGCCGCCTCACTGCACATCGCATCACAAGTAACACCCAAGGAATATCAGGGCAGGCGTGAGGGGCGGGGCATCACGGGGCGGTGTTTCTGGAGGCTCGTCATATCCCCAGCTTCCCCGCGGGGTCGCTGAGGGGCGCATCGACTCCCCGCACCACGTCGCCGCCGCCTCCTCGCTCGCTGAAATGTAAATATGCTCTCCGTCCCCCAAGCTTACCTGCCCCTTCCTCCATTTGCTCTTCGGCCCAGGGAATAAAACGCGGCTTGGAAGTCAAACAGCGAGCGACGGCGGCGGCGGCGGAGGGGGCGGCATGCGGCGAGGGGGCACGGGGAATTGAAAAGATGAGACGTGAACGGGAAAACAGGTGGTCGTCAGTCAGCCACGCAGTCAGTCAATCAGTCGCTCCCCCGCTCACCCAGTCAGTCAGTCAATTTCTCCCCACATAGGCTAGTCAGTCAGTCGGTACGTCAATTTCTACAATAGCCAGCCAGACAGTCAGCCAGTTAATCCCTCGCCCAGTCAGCCAATCAGTTAATCAGTCAGTTTCTCACCTAGGCAGCCAGTCAGCCAGTCAAGTACTCCCCCGTTCCGCCAGTCAGGCAGTTACTCCCTCGCTCCCCGTCACCCAGTCAGTTGCTCCCTAGTCCAGGCAGCCAGTCAGACAAATTTTTCTCCTAGCCAGCCAGTCAATCATGGAGTGTAAATTTCAGTCAGTTCTTCTGTCAATCAACCTTTCAGTGTCATTGTTTCTTATTTAGTTCCTCAGTTTGCCAGTCAGTGAGTCAGTAGGTTGGTTAGCCACGTCCTCATCCGGCAAGCCCAGTCAGTCAGTCAGCCAGTCTCTCAGTCATCTAATAAAAAGGACGGTTAAGCAATCTGTAAGTCGGTTGGCAAGGTAATAAGTGTCTGTTAGGAAGAATAAAATCAGTCCTTGTCGGTATTATTAGTGTTGTGTTTATATTTTCACTTTTAATCCTGGTTATATATTTCTAATTCCTCCCTCTCCTTTGACCTCCTCTTTCTTCCAATACTTCTCTATCTTTTTTCTCCCTCCTCCATCTTCGCACGATCCTGTCCTCCTCCTCCTCTTCCTCCTCCTCCTTCTCGAGCGTTCCTTCCTCCCGTTTTCAGTCGATGTGAGTCACGTTCGGTTAATCTGCTCAAGAGAAGTAATCCAGAGTGCAAGTCTTCGGCAGAGACTCACTCCTTGGATAACAGATTTAGCCTATTGGAACGAAGAGCAGGAGGAGGAGGAGGAGGAGGAGGAGGAGGAGGAGGAGGAGGAGGCTGAGGCTGAGGAAGAGAAGGAGGACGAGGCGGATGAGGAAGAAGAGGCGGAGGAGGAGGAGGCGGAGGTGGTGGAATAGGAAGAGGAGGGATGAGATGGAGTTCGAGAAGGAAAGATCAGACGGAACACGGGTTTAGACAAGAATTGAGGAGGAGGAAGAGGAGGAAGAGGAGGAGGAGCAGGAGGAGAAAGGTGAACGAGGTAGCGGAATCTCAGAGAGTGAATATTTCAATATCGATCTTGCTCTTCGTACGGACAACCCTTAGTATTTTGTTCTAGCGCTGAGCGGATTAAAAGACAGCATTGTTAGTTTTCCTTCAGTAGCTATACTATCTCTGTCTACCTGCCTCTACCTCCCTTTCTACCTAACTCCCTTTCTATCAACCTTCCTTCCTACCTCGACTCTACCTCTCACTACACCTGCATTCCATCTTACCTACCTACCTGCCTCCCTATTTCCCTTTCTACCTCATCCCAGCATTCCTATTTACCTTAACCATACCTTCTTCTCTACCTCCCTCTCTACTTTAACCCTACCTCACCTGTATTCCCTCCTGCCTTCCTTCTGTACCTACCTTTATCTTTCCTAATCTTTCTCTCTCTACCATCTTACCTTCCTTTCTGTATACTTCCCGCCTGCCTACCTTCCTTGCTACCTGCCTCTCTCCCTCCCTGCCTCCCTGCCTTGCCTGTGGGTACCTAGGTAAAGGTTAGGGCCACGGGCTTCCCAGCTTCCGCTTCCGCTGCTGCATAAACTGGTCTCATACAGCATTCACCTCTCCTCCTCCCGTCACGGCCCATTACGAGGCACACACACACGCACGCACTCACAGACATACAGACAGACAGACAGACAGACAGACAGACACACACACACACACACACCCACTTACTTGCTTGCTTGCTTACTTACACAGACGGACAAACACTGACGGACACAAACGGACAAACACACACACACACACACACACACACACACACACACACACACACACACACACACACACACACACACAGACAGACAGACAAACTGCTTGTCTTTGCTTTATTTTTAGCATTACTGTTGCTGTTGTTGTTTTTGTTCGTTTTTTACCATTATTTTATTGTTGTTTTTTTATCAAGGGAACACACACACACACACACACACACACACACACACACACACACACACACACACACACACACACACACACATACACACCTAAGCTACGGAAAGGAACACACACACGCATCCCAAAACAATATATTCAACATCAAGCCTCCATTTCTACCTGCCCGATTTTCTTTCTTGCTCTTTCCCTCCCTCCTCCTCTAACATTAATCCCCTATACTCGAATCTCTCACTTTCCTTAATTTCAACGTTCACCGCCAATTGTCGAGTACAGTGAATGGACGGTGAAAAAACGTTAAATATTCCCTCAACAGTGTGATGAAGCGTACGGTCAATGGCCTCTCTGACTGCATTGAATATTGCGCTCAAAGGCTCTCTCTTCTCCTTTGTTTCACTATGCAACACAAGCCGAGTGGAGGGGAGGGCGTGCATTTTGTATGTGGAGAGAAGTTAAATATTCCCTTAACAATCAGATGAAACGCTTGGCTGGCTGGCTGGCTGGCTAACTGACTGGCGGGGTGTCTGACTTGCTGGCTGACTAACTAACTGGTTGGCTGACTAGATAGCTGCCTGAATGGATGGCTAGCTGATTGAGTGGCTAAAAAATTGCCTGACCGGATGGCTGACTGACTGACTGACTAGAAATCTGACTGTCTGGATTCCTAACTGACTGACTAGATAGCTGCCTGAATGAATGGCTAACTGACTAACTAGAAAGCTGCCTCACTCTATTTCTAACTGACTGACTGACTGAATGACTGAATAAACAAAACTTAGCTATCTAAACGCCTAAATGGTAACTATTGACTTATATAATCCGTTGAAAAGTTGGCGGTTGTCTGGTTAACTGATTGACTGACTGGTTAACTACTTAAAGAACTATCTAACTTATTCACGGACTTGCTGCCTCGACTTTGACTCACTGAATGAATGAATGAGATGCTGACGGGAGAGAAGGTTGTGTTAGGTAATCTGAGAGTTGGGTTACATAAATGAGGTTAAGCTGGAGATGTTAGGTTATATATGGTTAGGTTTAGGAAGTTCGGTTAGGTTGTTAGGTAATGTGAGAGCTGGGTTATAAAGTGAGGTTGGGCTAGACATGTTAGATTATATTTGGTTAGGTTTGGTTAAGGTAGGTTAGGTTAATTTATTAGGTAATGTGAGAGCTGGGTTACATAAGTGAGATTGAGCTATAGATGTTAGATTATATTTGGTTAGATTTGGTTAAAAGTTAGGTCGGTTACTTTTTCATAACTTCATTCAAATTTCTACAGGTAAATCATTGTCTTTATAGTTTTACTTAATATTTAGTTTCTATCTGACCGGTTTTATAATTTTTTTCCCTTCTCTAACTTTAAATATATCAGTAACTGTTTAATACCACATCTATGAAAAATTCTCTTTGTATCTTTCTCTCTACGTTTATCTATCTATCTTTTACTCTCTCTCTCTCTCTCTCTCTCTCTCTCTCTCTCTCTCTCTCTCTCTCTCTCTCTCTCTCTCTCTCTCTCTCTCTCTCTCTCTCTCTCTCTCTCTCTCTCTCTCTCTCTCTCTCTCTCTCTCACTATACTACACAAAGTCACTAACTCTTAAAGCACATTGAGACGAAACTCCAACCCTAAATACCTTTTACTCTCTGCATCTACATTTCTCTCATACTCCTCCACGTTTCCCTAATGCTTCCTTTGCTTTCATCCTTCCTTTTCAGTCACGGGGCTCTCCTCTCTCCCCTTAATTCCTCCCTTACAAGCCTTTCCTGAGCATCCTTCACCGCTTCTCTTCCCCGCAGTCTCATTCCCTCTCTTCTCCTCATCCGTCTCTCTCCCCTACTAGATGCAACACACTCAGCCCATCATCTGCGAGTCTCCAGCTACTCAGAGGATGTTGATGGAAGCGAGGAAGACTAAAGGAGAAGAGCTATGGAAGAGGGGAGGAGTCTGAAGCACCACCACCATCACCACCGCCGCCAGAGAAGTGAGTAAATGCATCTCACACAATTTCGCATCCGCCGTCCCGTCCCGTCCTTATTCAGTTGTTTGAAAGCATGAGTGAAGTGGCCTGATGATGATGATGATGATGATGATGGAAGCTTGGTTTGTGTAAGGGGGGTGGGTCGGGGGAAGGGGTGGGGGCGGGAGGGTGTTGTTGCGTGTGTGTGTGTGTGTGTGTGTGTGTGTGTGTGTGTGTGTGTGTGTGTGTGTGTGTGTGTGTTTCCTTGACGACATAAAAAACGCCAACACCATAAAAGAAGAAAAAAAAATAACAAAAACTATCAACCCCACCAACAACAAAAACAACAATAGCAATGATGAAATAAAGAAAAGAAGAGCATTAAGTCTCTCTCTCTCTCTCTCTCTCTCTCTCTCTCTCTCTCTCTCTCTCTCTCTCTCTCTCTCTCTCTCTCTCTCTCTCTCTCTCTCTCTCTCTCTCTCTCTCTCTCTCTCTCTCTCTCTCGCTGATTCGATTAAGGCAGTTTAATTTACGTTCACATGTTCAAACACTTAATTTATTCAGTATTTTTGAGCCGTGATTATTTTTAGCAACATAAATGAATCGTGTTTCCAGACATTTATTTACATACAATTCGTCCGTGCTATACGAGGACTTTTGACGCGCCGCTGCTCCGCTTCAATGGCAGAGACAAAGGGACAGACAGGTGGACAAACAACAGGTGTCCATTAATTAGTTTTGTCACAGGCGATACTACCTTTCTATAAGCGAGTGGAGGGCAGGAAGCGTAAGATAAAAGATTGAAACGACTCGTCCTTTTTATTAACTTACAGAAGGAGCGTGCGTAAAGAAACACAAAGAGAAATCATTTGCTGGTAATTAATAAGTGTTGTCCGTTGCAGTACCTTTCTACAAACGATACAAGTCTCACTTTACGAAGGGAGTAACTACGTATGAGAAAGCTGGAAATCAGTTGTTATTTTTTAATCAACTTCGTAAAGGCTCAGACATGAAGTAGCAATTGTGGAAAGTATTCGAGGTAGCATGTGGAAGTTATTGCCTCTGGTGAATGGGAAATGAAAAGTAAAGGTAATAATGAAAAAAATGAATAAAAAGATGTATTTTCACAACCACCAAAGTAATCCTTATGTAAAGTATTCAAGGTAGCATGTGTGAATTATTGCGTCAGGTGAATGATTAATAAAAAGTAAGAGTAAAAATTAATATGTATAAAAAATGGGTTATAAAAATTGATAAGAATAAGTAAAAAAAAATGAGCTACAACAAATAATGTGGAGTAAGTAAAAATTAATATGTATAAGTAAAAAAAATGTGCTATAAAAATTAATATGAATAAGTAAAAAAAATATGAGCCATAACGAATAATATAAGTAAAAAAAATGATATAATAATAAGTCTCTATAGAAGATTCAGTTTCTAGAGATGACCACCAGAGGGTCACATGGCATACCGATTCATTCAAGTTTCCGTATTTAAGGTTATCTCCACTTCGCTCATAATGATTCAGATTTAGTCGATCAGATTAACGTTTCATGCCGAGGACTCATTTCTGACGTGCAAAATGTATAAAGCCCCTCACTGATTCACCTCATTCGCTTTAATATTTCACGTCTTCTCAGATCGCGCAAGAGCTTACACTTCACACTTTTTTTCTTGGCATTCATATATATCATTTATATCTAACCTAACGAGTTCCCTTCCTTAACCATTCACAGTATCAGACAAACTACGGCTATTAAAAGTTTCACGATTCTAAAACTTCATTGATTTCAACTCGAACGCAATTACCAGAGAGATAGACAGACAGATAGACGGATATAGCAAACAGACAGGCAAACCGACAAACAGCTACAGAGATAGACTAGCCAAAAAACACTGACAGAAACCGAAACAGACAAACATACACTGACAGAGATATGATAACTAAAAAAACTGACAGAAACCGACAGACAGAAGGACATACGTACACATACACATACACAAACATACAGTCAAACACAGACAGAGACAGACACAGAACCCCCCCCCCACACACACACACACAACCCTCCCTCCACCCACACACACAAGGGTTGGCTAAATCTCGGAATCGGCGGACCGGCAGAGGGGGCATCAAATCCCATAAAAGGTGAATCTGCGAGTAGCGTCTGTAAAGTTTGTGTGCAGGAGCGGCTGAAGAAGGGAGGGAGGGGGGAGGGGCCAGGGGAAGGTCGTCTTATGAGGCTCTGGTAAATATTGACAGCATGGAAGGCAAACAGGAGTCCCTTTAGTACTGCGGGCAATATGTACGACGCGCGACGACTGTGACGACCACGACGATTACGATTCCATGACGACTCTCTTTTTGCCTTTGCTGTGTTGTTCGTCTTGCTATACCTTCATATGTTTAATAAGTGTTTGCAATAAAGGAGGCAGCCTGCAAATCCCTATTATTTCTACAAGAGGGTGACTGGAGGAGGATAAATGTTGTAAAATATCGGTTGGAGTTTATCTACACATTCCCTACTTTAAGATTCTCAAGTTATAAGGAGAAAATCCAGACGTACGGATGCTTTTTAAGAGTTTACCATTAAAAGGGATGAATGAAAAAATTACTGGTTAACTCTTGCATTAGGAAGTTGGACTACATTCGGATGAGCTAAAGTAGAAAGACGCGTTAACTGAGGCATGCAGCTAGATTGTTTAGAAGAGCAGCTACCATGAAAATATCGATAGAATACAGCAAGAGAAGCAGCACTGCGATGGAATCCAAGAAGTAGAAGAGTCACTAGAAGAAGGGGAGCTGATGAGGCGAAAAGCTTTTGATTCTTATTTGTCCAAAAGGGCGTAGGTAGATAGTTAAAAAAACGAAGAATTTTGCCAGACTGTTAAAAGCTTCCATGATATCTAAGGCAAAAGAAAGGCAAAGAAAGGATGGGCCAAGAATCAGCTGGTAAGATCAGATCACCACCGAAACGCCTTCTGAAGATTAAGATCAGAGAAAACATAGAAAACATCATCATAACTATACCAATATCAGGAAGAGTATAGTCGAAGGAGAGATTAGTAAAAAAATGCCCTGTATCGTCCAAGGTGGAATTTTCAAGAAAGGTTTAGGGAAGACATCAGCGTTATAGATTAATGTGACAGCTGTAGTGCCGTCAGGATTAAGGAGAGGCAGGAAAGATGAGGTAAAATAGTTGGAGAGAGTTTTGGATACACGCCATAATTCTCTGGAGGAATTGGAGTTTGCAAGATTTTGACATTAATGATGAAAAAATTTTGGTAAGTCGAAGGATAGATTTGTCTTAATTCCGGCAGAAATTTAAGGAGCGTGATTAGCAAGAGTGTGACGGCTCAGGGGACCAACACGCAGCGCTTTTGGACAGAGTAACGTCAAAGCTTTTCGTCTCATTAGCTCCCCTCCTCATATTGACCGTCTTCTATCTCTTAAAGTCCGCCACATTACCTCTCGTTTTATCCATTATCAATATTTTTAGGGTATCTGCTTTCTGAACCTGCTAACTGCATGTCTCCACCCCTCCCGCGAACCCTTTGCACAAGACTTTCTACTCTAGCTCATCTCTATGCGGTCCAAATTCATTATACAAGAGTTAACCAGAATCTTTTTTTTTTTATCTTTTTCCGAGACAACTCAGAAATAGCTTTCCTTCTCCTGTATTTCTTCCTTTCTACGACTTGAGCGCTTTCAAGATGGTAGTATTAAAACAAATCTGACCTACTTTTTCGGTCAGTCCTTCTGTCTACTTTGCGTGCTCGGTAAAGTGAGGTCCCTCATATACTATATAAAAGCAAGAACTTGAAAGAAACTACTACTATTACTACTTCTACTGCTGCTACTACTAATACCACTACGACTACTACTACTACTAATAATAATAATAATACTAATAAAATAATAATAATAATAATAATAATGATAAGAGCAACCCACATCGTACCCCAATACCACCTGCCGAGGAGCTCAATACGGGTAAAAGAAGGAGAAGGAGGAGGAGGCAGAGGAAGGGATGAATGGGCGAAGCAAGAGAGGAGGAGGAGGAGGAGGGAGGGATGAAGGGAGGGATACAGAACTAAAAGGAGGGAACAGGGTAAGGGAGAAAGGAGAAGCAACAGAGGAGGAGGGACGTAGGGAGGAAGGGAGGGACGCAGAACTGCAGTGAGGGATCAGGGGGGAAGGGAGGGAAGGAGAGGCAAGGGAGGAGGAGGGAGGGAAGAAGGGAGGGACACAGGACTGGAGGGAGGGAGAGAAGGAGAGGTTAAGAAGGGGGAGAAAGGAGGAAAGAGAAGCACCAAGAAAGCGAGGAGGAGAAAGGGAAGAAAATTAAACCCAGAACTCATTAAAGAATATTTTAATACTCTTCCTCCTTCTCCTCAAGCAACAACAACAACAACAACAACTTCCACAAAGAGGACGACAACTACATTCACGACGACGACGAAAACAACGACAGCAATAATTATAACATCCAAGAAGACAGCAACAACACCCACGACGACGACTAAGACGACAACAGGACTAATCATATCATCCAAAAGACGATGATAACAAAATCCATGAAAATGACATCAAAGCAACACACACAAAAACGACAACAAAATACGAAATAACAATAACAACAACAACCCCATCAAAAACAACAATTGGAGGATCAAAAACAACGAGGAGAAATACATACCTTATACAAGAAAAAATAAAAATAATAATGATGATAGCAATAGAAAAATGAAAATGTAAGAATATTATGATGTAAAAGCTAAATAAGTACAAAAAAATAAGGCAGACGGAGACTAGTAAGTTAACATACCCCCCCCACTCCCCACAAAACACACACACACACACACACACACACACACACACACACACACACACACACACACACATGGTGGCCGTCCCCAACACACTCCCAACTTACAGTGACTCGGCCTTGAATAACTAAACCCAAACGTTCCATGTCCCCGCCGCCGCCGCCCCGAAACATTAATTAGCAGCGTCTGGCTAAGCGTCTCTCGAAGGGCACCGATACATGGTAAAGGAGGAGCTGGGGCGGCCCTTCCGTCTCTCGTGTCGGCCTCATCTTTGATTCCCTTGACGCGGCTCCCGTAGCCTTGAACAAAAGTTTTAGACCGAGTACTGTGAGGGCTGAAGAGGGAATGTCAGGGGTAGGGAGGATATTGGGGAGGCAGGGATGGGAAGGTGAGTCAAGGATGAGTAGGTTAGGGCAGAGTCAAAGATGGGGAGGCTATGGGTGAGTCAGGGGGGAGGCTAATGGGGAGTCAGTGATGTGGGAGGCTATGGGATGAGTCAGGGATGGGAGAGGTGGGTCACTCAAGCGGCTGACGAATTGATTATAAATGTCACTAAGGCAGGCAGTCTTACAATGAGCCATCACACTTTCTATTACCCACTCTTCCATGTTTCCAGGTTTCCTCCTCCTTCTCCTCCAGATGATGCTCCTTCCCCTTCCTGCTCCTGCTGCTTCCTGTTACTACTTTTGTTCCTCGTCTTCTGCCTTGTGAGGATCAATACAGATTGCGAGCATTTTCTCCGCGGCTCTCACTCGCCCATGCACACGTCCCCTCGCTCACTCACCGCTCCCCTCGTCACACTCTTCTTCCCCTCTCATCTAATTACCATTGTTCCCTCTCCGTCCATTATGCGCCTTCCCTCCGTGCACATCTCGTCTTCATTATCTATTTGCCATTTTTCCCTGCTCTCAGTGGTTGCTCATTACACCATAACCCAATGATTGAAATTACTGCAAAACAAGAGCGAATTATTTTTTTTTCGTGGTAGTCAATTACGCGACGGGACCAGATGACATAAGGCCGCGCCACCAACCAGCCCCTCAGACGAAGCTCGAGAAAAGGACCTTTGTGGAAAACTCTTCAGGGTATTCCTTTCATGTCTTTACGTAACCCTTAGAAAAAAAGCTTCTTACGAACGGAGCGACGTTTATGGAGACGCCAGAAGCTTGTAAGTTTGGTGAAGTAAAGGGTGTGTGGTAGAGTAGAGGTTCTCCGCCCGTAGAGTTATCGAAGGCTTTACTATCGCTAAGGACAAGATGTAACTCGTGTAAAATTGGTGTGTGTGTGTGTGTGTGTGTGTGTGTGTGTGTGTGTGTGTGTGTGTGTGTGTGTGTGTGTGTGTGCGTGCGTGCCTCTGTGTGTGTGTGTGTGTGTGTGTGTGTGTGTGTGTGTGTGTGTGTGTGTGTGTGTGTGTGTACGCCTTTAAGCCCGTGTCCTCCTCTCTCACTGATCATCCTTCCTTTCTGAAAAATTCGACTCCACATTTTTTATAATTACCTTTTTTCCCTTTCTTTCGGTGAACTTCCTTCCTCCTTCTCCTCTTCCTTCTTCCTAATAGGACCGACCTTCCCTCTCCCTTTTTCCTTCAAGCGCCCTTCCCTCCCCTCCCTGCCCGGCCCTCCTTCACCGCCCTCCACCTCGCCTCCTCGCGGCCTAACAAGCTGACTGTGGCCCCAGAGCTCCTTTCAGGGGCCGCCCGCGTCCAGGAGTCTTTGGGCGTTTTTGTTGTTAAAGGTTCCTCAGACGAGCTCCTTTACGTAATGCCGCCCCGCCCAGCAACCTCCCTGCCCTCCAACCTCCCTGCCCTGCAACCTCCCCGCCCCGCAACCTCCCCGCCCCGCAACCTCCCCCTCCCTTCATTCCCCCGCCGTTGCCTGTCCCGCCCCACCAGTCCCCAACAGTCCCAAGACTCCCCCCCCTGACCCACGTTTTCCTTACTTACCTCTTTTTATTTTATTTTTTATTTTACGTGTGTAAACACACACACACACACACACACACACACACACACACACACACACACACACACACACATATATATATATATATATATATATATATATATATATATATATATATATATATATATATATATATTTAATATAGCCTATACACACACACACACACACACACACACACACACACATAATGTGTGTGTATTATCTAAATCTGTTATTTCTCCAGAAGTAATTAATTTAGTAACTTTCCAGACCTCCCCAATTTAAAACGACTAAGGAGAGCATCAGGCGGTGCGGAGGGATGAGTGGGAGAAAGCCTCAGCCTCCGCTCCTTTTCTCACTCAGGGAAAGGGTACGAGAACAAAGCAGCGACGTAAGAGGAAAGGAAATATATAGCTTATCTGCACCTGTCCCTATTTTTCGTGTGAGTTAGGCCTCGGAGGCGAAGCCTTCCACTCAACATTCGTGAAACCTTCTATTTCAATGTATGTGAAATAGGTTTGAGAGCATCGCGGCTCATCGTCCACTAGCAAGGTGATGCGTGCGGGCACCGCATTCACCGCGTGATGGACGACGCGGATTCGAATCCCCCACGCTACCACCTGGGATTTTTCAGTCACCGCCGAGTGGCGTAAGACTACCCGCATGCTGTCCTGATGACCACCCACCAACCCGGACTCTAGAGGAAACCGACCAAGTGATCAAGAACGAGTTCCGGGGGACAGCATGAGCCAAGAAAAGATGGCGCCACTTTAAAACACTTGCCTGCGCTATGACGGGATGGGGACGACTAGCATCCAGGCCCCTCAAGAAAGCCTACCGGCGCTATAGGCTGACATGTAAAAAAAAAAAAAAAAAAAAAAAAAAAAAAAAAAAGGCTACGCTTACAATACGTAGCAATGTCACTTCCCAAGGCAATTCTTTCTACTTTTAACCCTCCATTTCTGAGAGTGCAAAATCCTCACATGTCCTCTTGTACCTCAGTGACCGCCCAGCCATGCTCCGCCTCACCTAACGTTTCTTTCTCTCCCTGCCCCACCAGCTCCGCTTTTTTTTTTATAATCAAGGGAATAATAAGAAGAGGAAGCGAGTTGGTGGAAAAGGTACTACAGGTGGGGGATAAAGACAGTAAGAGTGTGTAGTCGTATGGTGTAGGTTCGTTAACTGTCCTGCTGTAGTTACCCCTTATCGGGCAACTTTCTCCCCGCCCTACCCACTCTTCGTCTCCCTTCGCCCCATCCCCACGACTCCCCCAGCACTGCACACACATCCCTCGAGGTCCAATAACAGTGAGTCCTTCGTAGAGTTTTAGCAGAGCAATAAATTAGCCTCGGTCAGCGGCCCTCACACGCGGCGGCGATCACTCTTCCTTCCGGCTATTTTTTCCTCCTTTATTTCCACTAGTCTTAGGCGAGGTTATCCCTTTGTTGCCTACACGAGTTTCTTTCTTTCTCTCTGTTTCTTTGTGTCTCTTACTGTCTAGCTCTGTCTTTCTCTATCTCCGTCTCACTCTGTCTCTGTCTGCTTTTCTCTCTGTCTCTGTTTATCTATCTATCTATGTGTGTGTGTGTGTGTGTGTGTGTGTGTGTGTGTGTGTGTGTGTGTGTGTGTGTGTTTATACAGAGATCTTTTAATTTATTTTCTACGTACAATCACATTTCCCATTTCTTCTTCTTCTCTTTCTTCTACTGTTCCAGGTTTTCTTTATCCTTTCAGCGGTTCATTTTAGCGTCTCTTCCTTTCAGCTTTTCTCGATTCCTTCTTTATTCAGTCTTAATCTTCTTATTCGCGGATTTTCCTCTCTCTCAGTCCGCTCTCCTCTCTTCCTCACCCCTCCTTGGCCCTCCTCCCTTCCCCTCTCCTCCTCCTCCTCCTCCGCTTCCTCCTTTCCTTCCATAACTCACAGTCTCCAGTGAACCATAAAGGATTTAATACCAACGATTTTTGGTAACTCGGGCGTTCCTCTTTCATTTTTTTTCTCCTTCATGTAGATCTCCTGCCTCCGCTTCCCTCCCCCTTGTCTTCTGCTCGATCAAAGAAGCACTTTAAGTCAACATTATTATCTTCCATTTGCTTTCCATCTGGCCGTGAGGGATAAAATATCGATTCTTATTGACAATTCATTACGGCCATGACGCACCGCTGAAGACCAGGAACAAAGGAAGGCAAGATTAAAGGCGTTTTGTTACTCTTTCTACATCCTTCTTATCCTTTCCCTCGCCCTCCTCCTCTTACTCCTCCTCCCTCTCCTCCCCATCTTTCTTTTGAGGAAACTTGGGGCCACAAAGTTCGCCGTGTGGGTCTTGAGAGGTGGGTCGCTCAGCCCTATCGCGATCTGTTGTTTTGTCTTCAGGGCTCGGGTGGATATTAGTGGTCGGGTTGTGGGGATAGCGACGGCGACGGTGACGACAACGACGACGACGATCATTCTTATTATCGTCATTATCATTATGGTTATTATTTTTACTGCCACTGATATTACTTTCATTGTCCTTTTCATGCCATTCCCCCGTTCTAAATCAATATGTATGAGCACTAAAACGCCTTCTTTTAGTCTTCGAAAGGGAAACAACAAACTTATTATCCATCACTATACACACAAAACATCCCCTCCTATTCCCCTTCCCACAAAAGCAATTAGGCATATGTACAAAAACTCGTGATCAAAGGAATAGTAAATAAGACATTGTTCTACCCTGAAACCTATAAACAGTGGTGGTCCGCCGGGATCTCTTTTATCTCCCCTCTTTTTCTATTGTTCATTAATGATCTTTCCAAAACAACCTGTTCTATTCACTCTTAATTACGTTGATAATTCTACATTTCACTGATAAACTTTATTCAACAAACGTCCCAAATAAAAGGAATTATACAACTCACAGAACATTTAACCCTTAGCCTTTCTAATCTTAACTTGAAATTTCATATAACACCTTTAGCTGAATCAACATCCTCAATATTAATCGTTCTGTATCGTCTCCACCAGTTATTTTCCCCCTTTATCGATGCTAACCATATATATTGGCCTTGTTCGCTTTTGTATGGAGTATGGAGCTGGTGTGTGTAGGAGGAAGGTGGGGTTCAACACACTCAGCAATTTTGAACGGAGTAGTCAAAGGCTTTTCGCCTCGTCAGCTCCCCTTCTCTTACTGACAGTTTTCAATCTTGTAAAATCCGCCGAAATACTGCCTCGTTTTCTACATTACATCACTAGTTTCATGCTCCCATTGTTTCCTTTGCATAAGTAGCGCTGAGCAGGCTTTTCGTGTGTCTGTGCCCTTGACCCGCCTCTTTAACTGCAAGAATAGTAACGAACAAAAAAGAAAGAAGACCCCGAAAGAGAAAAGAGAAACCATGATTTAAAATACTCAAAGATAACAAGGAAGAGCCTGTTATAACTCCCCCCCCAAACAAAACAAAAAAGTAAGAAAACAACGAGAGCACGAAACTTAAACGCAGCCTTCATAGAAATCGCAAGCACCTTTAAAACACACACACACACACACACACACACACACACACACACACACACACACACTGGTCTCCCCCATCACACACTCATAAAACCAAGACCTTTTTTTGTTTCATCAGTAAAACAATAAATTCAACACTTCCATAGACTAACATTCATTTATACATTCTTACAAAAACACACAAACACACACACATAGAACCCACCCCCACCCCCTCCCACCCACCTCACATACCTCCCTCCCTCCCTTCCTTCCTTTCATCCATGAGTTTGCTATAAATTCTTGTCTTTGGTGCGGATTTAGACCAGTAATCCCCCGACGCCCACTCAAGTTGCTAAGTCGCACGAGAATATATGTCTTGCACTTTCCCTCGACTTTCGCGGCTTTCCCTGCGATTTACTCAGCGGCGATCGATGTCCATAATGATTTGTCTCACCACCAACGTTATTATATGCGTGGGAGGGAGAGAATGGTGGTGACTCGGGGTGGGGAAAGTGAAAGAAAAAGAGGAGGTGAGGAGGAGGTGGAGGAAGAGAAATAAAAGGTGAGAGGAGGATTATGGGAAGCAGAGTGAGTGGGAAGAAAGACAGACAGAAAAAGAAGTAAGGAAAGAAGGAAGAAAGGAAGGAAGGAAGGAAAAAAGGAAGAAGAGAAAGAAGGAAGGAAAGCAGGAAATAAAAGAAAGGAAGGAAGAGATGAATTAGGAGGAAGGAAGAAACTAAGGATGAAAAATAGGAAATGTAGGAAAAATGGAAGAAGGGAAAAATGGGAAAAAGGAAGGAAAAAAAAAAGCAGAAAATGAATGAAGGAAGGAAGGATGGAACAAATGATGAAACCAAGATAAAAAATAAAGAATAACAACGAAAGCAAGAGAGAATAAAATGAAGAAAAGAGCGAACGAAAAATGAAAGATTCAGTTAAAGAAAACCGGAAGGGAAAGGGAAAGGAAGGAAGGGTGAAAATGTATCAAGGAGAAAGAGGCATTGAAGGAAAGGAAAAAAGAAGGAGGGAGGAAAGGAAGGAGTGGAGGAAAAAAAAAAACATAAAAAAGGAAGACTAGAGAGCGTGGAGATGTGTGTGCGTGCGTGTGGGTAAGTGGATGGCGGGGGGAGGGTGGAGAGGGGGGAGGGGGGAGCAGAGGGAGGGGGGGGAGAGATGTAAAAGAAAAAAAGCAACATGCATGAGAAGCGAAATGTTAAAAGACTGAGATGCTTAGAAAATCAAGAATGGAAAGGAATGTTTTTTTTTCTCTTCTCTTCTCTTTTTTTTCCCTTCTTTTCTTTCTCTGTATCGTTTTCTCTTCTCTTCTCTTCCCTTCCCTTTATTTCTCTCTTTTCTTTTTCTTTCTTTCCTGTTTTGTTTTATTTTCTCTTCTCTTCTCTTCTCTTCTCTTCTCTCTCTCTCTCTCTCTCTCTCTCTCTCTCTCCCCCCCTTCCCTCACCCCCTTCCCCTTGTGGCCCAAACTCTCCCTCAACTTCCCGACACGCGCCCAGTATCATACACACTTACTACCTACTTCCCGGCACACCTGCATACATACATTCATACAAACATACATAACACATAACTTCGCCCACTTGCAGGAAGGAAAAAAAAATCCTCAACTTTTGCTTAGAATTTAAAAGACGCCACACCTCCTGGTTCTTGCTACTGCCAACCCTTTCCTTCCCTGACTCTCTCTCCCTCTCTCCCTTCCTCCCTCCCCGGCGGCTCCTGGGAGAGAGATAAGAATGAGAGTCACGTCCACGTCTGATTTTTATTCCATTGCCAGACCTTGACCTCTAAAATACGTTTTCTCAATCGTGGAAATTTAAGTTTTGCACGACGGAGCGAGGAAGCGGGAGAGAGAGAGAGAGAGAATTCCTTGCATATGTAAATTATTTGCAGAGAACGGCAAGACTAAAGTGCCGGCAACTCGCAAGGAACACGGAAGGAAAACTGTCGGAAAAACGGAAAAGTAATTATAGTATTTTTTTCCTCACTCTCTCTCCTCTCTCTTTGTTATTCTTTACTTTTCTCTTACTCCCTCCACCTGCTGCGTACATTTTTCCTTCGCGTCAAGACACGAGAGAGAAGGAAAGAAGAAGCGAGAGAGAGGGAGAGAGACGAAAAATGAATGAATAGTTGATCAGCCGCACCTCCGTTAAAATTTTATAAATATTTCCGCGAAGCCCGGCGTAAAGTTGTGCGGGATGTTTGCCGTGTCAACCTGACGAAATATTAAGACGCAGGAAGCCCGGGCAAGGAGAGGAAAAAAAAGGGAAAAAAATATTAAAAAAGAGGTTACATAAACTAAAAAAGAAATGGGTGGAAAAGTTGTGCACGCTAAAGAAACATTGCCCAAGACATTTTACTGCCTCAGGAAGTCTTCAGCGCTCGTGAGGGACGCGGAAATAAAAATGTGAGAATACAGTTTCTTAAAGCACGGAACCTTCCTTTCCTACCCTCCCGTCCCCTCTACCGTTACCCTTCCCTCTCCCTCCCTTCCTTTCCCTTCCCCCTGCCTTCCTTCAGCCTACCCGAAGCCCTGCCGTTCCTCCTGCTCGTCTCTGCCTGACCACTTCACCGCACTCGCATCTTTCCGGGCTCGTCTTGTCTCCCGCAACCGCCCACCCGCTACACCTTACATTTTCTTACCCTACCGCCTACTCCACCACACGCTACTACACCACCCTAGCGCTCCTGTCCGCCTACTTCACTGCCCCCTTGCTGTCCACTCTACTGCAGGGGTACACTATATGCCGTCTACTACCGCGCCTGCCTCTACCTCTGTATTGCATCTCACCGTTCATTCTATACCACACATTGCCTTCTTTCTATTCTTCCTGCCTTTCTTCCTTCCTTCCCTCCTTCCTTTCTGACCTTTCTCCTTCGTTTTCTACTTTGCTTTCTTCCTTCCTCCCTTCCTTTCTTCCTTTTCTCCCTCGTTTCCTGTTTTCCTTCCTTCCTCCAATTCTTCTAATTCGTTTAATGCTTTCCTTGCTTCCTTTTTTTCTTTTTCTCCTTCGTTTCCTACTTACCTTTCTTCCTCTTCTCCTTCGTTTCCTACTTCTCTTTATTCCTTTTTTCCTGCCTTTCTTTCCTCCTCTTCTCCTTCGTTTTCTATTTTCCTTTCTTCCTTCCTTCCTTCCTTCCTTCTTCCTTCCTTTTGTTTTCTTCTCCTTTCGCTATCACACTCGTCTACCAACAGTCCCCATTCCGTAACAACTTCCCTTTTCCACATCCTACCACCCATTACCCCAAGTATCCACTCATTCCACCACTCCACTCACACTGTACATTCGACAACCGCTCACTGCCGCACTCCACCGCATGCACCCTCCCCGGCCACTCCACCACAAGCAACAGCGACCCACGGAAGAGCGTCACAAGGAAGGAATGAAAGCACAGCGTGAATTGCCTTAGTTTTCCCTCCCTTTGACCCGCGCCAAAGAACATAAGCCAGATTCCGGAAAGCAAATAAAAGAAATGGTTTCCTCGCAATCCTCTTCCTGTCTTTTATGTGTTTTTCTTTTTCGTTATTTCTTTTCGTTCTGATCGCCAGGGGAGGGCTGATGGCGGATGCGAGGAGTAAATCTAACGTTTAAAATAAAAGAATAATGGAAATATTTCATAACACTAAGGCTAGCGATGAATAACTAAATATGATAAAATAATAAACCAACAAAATTCCTGCCTGATGCAATGTTTTCCTGCAAAGTTCCACATGAATAATTATATACAGAGGCGCGAGTTTCATGCGGTTGCTGCTGCTGTTGTGGCTGCCGTGACCTGCTCAACAATATTTACCTGCCGTTGGTTCTTCATTTGCTCGCCTGACTCATCTTGGCCCTTCGTTGACGCCCGCCGCCCACACCAGCACGCGGCGGGAACACCGAAACACATTCACCTCTGTAATGGAAAGAATCAGCGTTAGTGCTGGCCGCTGCCGTGCTGGGAGCAGCAACAAAGGTGATGTTGATGATGTTTAGAATTTATGGTAAACGGTGATGACGGAAACATCAGTAATAACAGTAATAATGATAAGAATAGTAACAACAGTAATATAATAATAATAACATAATGATAAAATAAGTAGGGTAATATTAATAATAATAATAATAATAATAATAATAATAATAATAATAATAATAATAATAATAATAATAATAATAATAATAATAATAATAATAATAATAATAATAATAATAGTAATAATAATAATAGTAATAATAATAATAATAATAATAATAATAATAATAATAATAATAATAATAATAATAATAATAATAATAATAATAATAATAATAATAATAATAATAATAATAATTATCATTATCTTGGTTATCATTTATTATTATTATTATTATTATTATTATTATTATTAATACCTCTGAAACAATTGCATACTCTGTCAACCACTTACTACGAAAAAATAGTCTCAGATGCTCTGTGCACATAAATAACGAATAAATATAACTCCGTAAAATGTTTTCACTGAGGAATAGTTTGTCTCACTGAAATGAGGCATATCTCGGCACGCGTTTACCGCACGCACGGGGCCGTGATTGAAGTCTGATGGCGGTGGGAACTATATGTTCCAAATTATTTATATTTCGTCGTTAAATCATCATCGAGCAGCGAGTGAACTCCGCTGAACCAACTGATCACTTGCTGCATGGAAGACTGCAATTGTGAAATAATATATATATATATATATATATATATATATATATATATATATATATATATATATATATATATATATATATATATATATATATATATATATATAGTTTAAACATGATCCGCTTTCTCTCATCTTTCCTCAGACAGTCCTGGAGACAAGAGTTAAATAACAGTCGTGTATAGTGTTTGCTGCCATATAATTTTACAATGCGGCAGAGAACCGCTTTGTCCCTGCGGGGACAATGATAACTCCTGGCATTGGTCAGTGTAAGGAAGGTCTGGCGAACACAACGTTGAGTGGCTAGATACATCACATATCTACGTCTTGGCTGTCTCCTCGCTCCCTTGTGCTCAAGGTCTTGTGCTAACCTGGAGCCTCGTGCCTCAGCCTTTGTCATTCCCTAATACACCTTCACTCACCGACGAGAAAGACTCAGAATAGCAGTGAGCGAACGCTTCTCGGGGGCTGAAAGTTATATTATTGAAAGCCTTCCTCCATTCGGGTCAGGACTGAAGTGAAAAATTGGGTTGAGGCGAAAAAAAAGTATGAAAACATTTCTCAGACGGCCGGAAAAACTGTGTCACTCTTCTGCAGCGTCGACGCTCTGCCTCCCTGACGCTATTCTTTCGTTTTTCTTTTTCGTCACTCTTCTAATAAAGTTGGAGGAAAGCTCTTTCTTTCGTCCCCCCTTATTTTATGGAACTCCTTTTTCCATCTCTCTCTCTCTCTCTCTCTCTCTCTCTCTCTCTCTCTCTCTCTCTCTCTCTCTCTCTCTCTCTCTCTCTCTCTCTCTCTCTCTCTCTCTCTCTCTCTCTCTCTCTCTCTCTCTCTCTCTCTCTCTCTCTCTCTCTCTCTCTCTCTCTCTCTCTCAAGAAAAAAGTGGCCTACTATTTCTCTGTCCCCAGGCAAAATTTTTCTTACGTTTATTCTTTCTCATGTCTCCTTTGAAGTCATTTCGCTCTCAACTTCATTTCTCTCTCTCCCTGATGTCGCTCCTCTGCCTTCGACGGCTCTCTCACCTCCTTCCTTCCCAGCCACCCTCCTCCCCCCTACTTCCCTCCCTCTCATCTTTCCTCCTTTCCGCCTTCCCTTCCTCCCTTCCTCCTTAACTCTTTCCCTTCCGAAACCACCTCATTCCTACCTTTATTTTCCTTCCTGGTCTCATTTTCTTCTCTCCCTCGCTGTCAACCTTTATATTTTCCTTTGTCATGTGTCTTTTCTATGGCCAAGACAATATTTCTGGCAGCCTTTAATGTTCCCTCCTTTACGACAATTCTGTTTCGTTTTCCTTCCTGTTGGTTTTCGTGTTCCTATTGTTATTGTTTGCTTGTTTTCCTCTTCTTATTTTATTTATATTTCTTTTCTCTCTTCTCTCGTTCTCTCTCTCTCTCTCTCATCCCCTCTCTTTGTTTCTTTCCCTTTTTTTCTTCTTTTCTTTTTCTTTAATTTCTTTCCCTGTCATCTCTTCTCTTCGCTTCTCTTCCCTTCTCTCTCTCTCTCTCTCTCTCTCTCTCTCTCTCTCTCTCTCTCTCTCTCTCTCTCTCTCTCTCTCTCTCTCTCTCTCTCTCTCTCTCTCTCTCTCTCTCTCTCTCTCTCTCTCTCTTTCCCCGCGCCTTTCTCCCTTCTCCCTGCATCCTCTCCTTGCTAAACCTCGTCCATTACCGAGGCAATTATTTTAATGGCAGTAAATCTGGAAGACTCAGAAACTCCGGGTGGGGCGGCGGGAGCTTCCACTGGAGGGTCCCGACTCCCGTAATGAATTAGTTATGAACTCCCAGGAACTCGCCACTTCAACTAGGCCCTGTCTCTCTCTCTCTCTCTCTCTCTCTCTCTCTCTCTCTCTCTCTCTCTCTCTCTCTCTCTCTCTCTCTCTCTCTCTCTCTCTCTCTCTCTCTCTCTCTCTCTCTCTCTCTCTCTCCCTGTGTGTGTGTGTCTCATCCTCTCTCTCTCTTTCTCTCTCTCACGACCCGGCAGGTTTTGATTTCCATTCCTCGCATTTCGGGAGAGACGGAGTAGGTAGGCACAAGAGCGGTACGTTTCACTGCCTTGCCTTGCCTTGCCTCACTGCAGCGCTGCGTCTCCTCCTCCTCCTCCTCCTCCTATGTCTCCTGCTCCTCCTGCTCGTCCTCCTTCCTCCATCCTGCTCTGGGCTGAATGGTTAAGTGTGTGGCCTGTTTCTGCTCCACCTACTGTCTCTCCTTGCCTGTCTCTTCTGCCTGCTACCTCCCTTGCTTCTCATGCCAGCCATTACACCCTTCCTGCTTCTTTTTCCATATCCCTTTTGTCTCTTTTGCTTTCACTCTCTCCACTATGACTATTATTACCCACTCCACTTTTTTCCTCCATTCAGACCACTTTCTCTCATCCTCCTTGCTTCTTCCACTCTTCGTATTCTTCCATCTATGCCTATCATCCTTTCATTCTCTCTTTTTATCTCCTCCACTCTCCTCCATCTCTCCTTCACTCCTACCGTAGATATGATTTTCCACCAAACACCTCCCTTCCTTCCCTCGTCCCCTAATTTCTTCCACTCTCCATATCCTTCTCCCTCTATGCCTATGATCCTATTCAGCCTCATTGTTCTTGTCTCCTCCCTCCTCCCACTCCCTTAAGCTCCCCTGCTCTCCACCATTTCCCCTCCCCTTTCTTTCTTGTCCCCTAAATATCTCCCACTCTTCGTATCAAAATCTCTATGCCTACCACCCATTCAGCCTATCTCCTTATCTGCCCCATACCTCCTCCTCCCTCTCCCTCATCTCTTCGTCTCTCCCACCGTAGTAGATATTTTTCCGCCAAACTTAGCGTGGGAGTTTGATGAAGGCGTCATTAGTTGGAGCCGTCCAGACTTCCTGATGAATCTTCCTTCCTTTCTCTTCTCGTTCTCTTGGCCAGGAAACCGAGCCAAGTGGACGGCGAGGAGATAAGAGCGGGGGGGAGCGAGAGGGTGGGTGAGAGAGAGGGTGGGTGAGTGGGTGGGTGGGTGCGAGAGAGAGAGAGAGAGAGAGAGAGAGAGAGAGAGAGAGAGAGAGAGAGAGAGAATTTTGTGCGTGTATGGTTGAATGGCTTTAAGACTGTGTATGTATGTATGTATGTTACTATAATGATGCTTTTGTAAAGTTATAATTAGGTAAAAAAAAAAATAACTAGCTATCACTGTCTTCTATCGCAACACACACACACACGCACACACACACACACACACACACACACACACACACACACACACCACCCATAAAAAAATGAAGTGGAGCAAGAAAAAAAACATCACTCAAAGCATCACATTCATAAATACAAAACATACTCTCTCTCTCTCTCTCTCTCTCTCTCTCTCTCTCTCTCTCTCTCTCTCTCTCTCTCTCTCTCTCTCTCTCTCTCTCTCTCTCTCTCTCTCTCTCTCTCTCTCTCTCTCTCTCTCTCTCTCTCTCTCTCTCTCTCCCTATCCCTCCACCAATCCCCTTTCCTTCCCTCTAACTCTAACTCCCCTTTTCATTTCATCCATTTTTCCTCGCCTCGCCCATTTTTCCCTCGGCCGCTCTGTGCATCGTCGAGTTTATGTGTTCCTTGTCCCCTCCGTCTGGGCAGTAGCAGAGGCTGGCAGGCGGCCGTCACGGGAGATTTAGAGAATTGCACCGCTGATGACAATTCCCAACTTATGACCTGCCCGTGAGAGGGAAAGGGTCACGGGGGAGAGGAGAAGGGATGGGAGATGGGGTGGGTGGGTGGGAGAGAGAGAGAGAGAGAGAGAGAGAGAATTTTATTTGAAATGACACTTATTATTGACTTGATACTCAGGAAATGCTAAAAAAAATTCGTATCATGTAAAGGGAGACCGTAAATATGCAACAGTAATGCCTTTAAATTAATTCGAATTACTAGCAAACTCGTGCACAACAGTAAAACGTAAGAAAAAAAAAATCCTAAATATTACAACAATGAAAAGGACACAAGAAAACTATACCTGATAAACCTGTAATATACCAGACAATCAGACATACGCCAGGACTGGAACAAGTACAGCATATCATCTTACCCACACGACACCATAGGAACAGAAGACTGGCGAGAACAAGACAGCAAAAATACGGGACCTAGGAAGAGAAAAAGGGTTATAGAAGGAATAGAAACAATGAAAGGGAGGAGGGACTGAGTCGATACAATAATACAGAAGGAAAAGACAAAATCCGTGCCGATGAGAAGGCGAGAACGGCCAAACAAACGATGCGAGTCCCCGCCAAATGGAGACACGTGAGGGGACAGACGGCTGACCACACCACGCGGGTTATTGAATGTTCTCAACAAGATGCAGCCCGCCAGCGCCCTTCCCTTCCTCTCTCCCTCTGTTTCTCCCTTTCTATCCCTTTTCTTTTTCTCTCCTTCCCTCTGCTTTCTTCCTTTCCTTTCCCTCCAATCTTCCTTCCTCTTGCTTCCTTCTTCCCCTTTCCTCCTCTTCTCCCTCTCTCTGCCTTCCCTCTAACGTTTCTCCTCCTCTCTTTCTCACCCTCCTTCTTCCATGCCTCCTCTCCTTTCCTCCTCCTCTCTCTTCCTCTTCCTCGCCTCCTCTTCTTTCCTCCTCCTCCTCCTCCTCCTCCTCCTCCTCCTTCTCCTCCTCCTCCTCCTCCCCCTCCTCCCCCTCCTCCTCCTCCTCCTCCTTCTCCTCCCTAGCTTGCAGGCGTAGACGGAAGACCATCCTCCCAGCCATCTCCTGTGAAGACGGATCTCACTTCCCCGGATCAAGCGCCAACACCAAGGTTAACATAAAACTGGTGGGTGACATCATTGTTAGAGAACAATTGACTGAGTTCTGTGGACGAAGTATCAAGAACAGGAGACGTTACTGTATTCTTGGTGCAAAACTACAAGTTATAGAAGAAGCGGCAGACCTCGTCTCAGACCGCACTGAACAGGACACTTTCTTTGTTTTACACGCTGGCACGAACAACGTTCAAACAATGCGCACGGGGGAAATTTTAGCTGACTACCGACGAGTAATCCGCCGCTACAAGGAAAAGTCACGCCACATCATTGTCTCCGGGATTCTTCCGAGAATCAACGCCTTCACAGGTTTCCACAGAAAGGCGTCAAACATCAACAACAGATTGAAGAACCTCTCCTCTCCCTCCCTCTACTCTTCCTCTATCCACCTTCCCTGTTCTCCTTTCCTTCTTCTTTCCCTCCCTCTTCCTTGTCTCCTCTTTTTCACTCTTCCTTGCCTCCTCCCCTTCCTCCTTTCCTTTCCTCCTCGCCTCCCTCCCTCTCTCGCGTCCTCTTTCTCCTTCTCCTCTCCCTCCCTCTTCTTTACCTCTCTCCTTTCCTCCTCTCTCCCTCCCTCCTCCTTTCCTCCCTCGCCGATGTCGGGTCCGAATATCTAATTTTCGAGCCACCGATAAACAAGAGCGAGGACAGAGCATGTTGTGGGGAGCAAATGTTGAGGTGACGCGCCGCCGCCCACCTCTCCCTTCCTCCTCCTCCTCTGCTCTCCTCTGCTCTTCTCCACTTCCGTCTGCTCTCCTTTTACTCCTTCGTCTCTTCTCCACTTTCTTATCTTTTCTTTGTATTCCTCTATCTCTCCTTACCTCCAGTTCTATCTTTTCTCCTTTCCCTCCTCCACCTCTACTTTCCTCCACTTCCATCTGCTCTCCTTGCACTCCTTCTCTTCTCCACTTTCATCGTTTCTCATTTCATTCCTCCACTTCTTCCCTGCTACACTTCAATTTACTCTTCCTCCCTCCTCCACCTTTTCTCTTCTCTCCACCACTTCCATCTGCTCTCCGTTGACTCCTCCACCTATAGTCTCCACCTCCACATGGCATTATCTTCTTATCCACCAGTCCTCTCCTTCTCCTCCATCTCTCTTCCATTTGCCTTCATCTCTCCCCAAGTGTTATCTCCTCCAACTACAAATAAAAAATGGAAAACAAATAGAAAGATCGGAATGAAAGAGAGGAAGGACAGAGTCGATAACATAATACAAGAAGGAAAAGACAAAATCCGTGCCCATGAGAAGGCGAGGACGGCCAAACAAACGATGCGAGTCCCCGCCAAATGGAGACACGTGAGGGGACAGACGGCTGACCACACCACGCGGGTTATTGAATGCTCTCAACAAGATGCAGCCCGTCCTCCTTTCCCTCCCTCTGTCTCTCCCTTTCTCCCACTGTCTCTCTTCCTTCATTCTTTCTCTCTCTTTCAGTTTCAGCCCCTTCTTTCACTCCTGTCCTTCCTTCTTGCTTTCCTTCCTGCTTTCTCCCTTCCTTCCCTTCTCTTCCTACTTTTTCCTTTCCTTTTTTTTTTTTTTTTACTTTTCCAGTCTCAGTTCATCCTATCCTTCCTTCTCTTCATTAGCTATCTTCCCTTCCTTTCCTTTCTTCTTTTCCCTCCTTCCTTGCTTCCTGTCTTCCCCCGTTTTCTTCTGTTTCTTCCTTCCTTCTCGTTATTTTCTCATTCATCATCAGTTCCTCCTATTCCTCATTCCTTTCATTAATTCCCTTCTCTTCTACCTTATCCTTACTTAACACTTTTCCTATCCTCTCTTACCTTTTCATCCACCTTCATACCCTTACCTAACCCCATCCACTCCTATCCCCAGTCTCTTGCCTCCCCACCCTCCCAAATTCCCGACATCCCTAATCCTATAACCTCACAAATCCACTTCTCCCCAAATCCACCCCTCTCCAAATCCACTTCAACCCAAATCCATCTCTCCCCAAAGACACTTCACCCCTTTCTCCTTCCTCCTCCTGTCCCCCCCAGCCTCCCGCCTACCCAGCATCACGTCTCCGCCAGAAACCTTGGCCTCGTGTTTTGTGCGTTTGTTTTATTGCGTCCTGGACTTGGTAATGGCGCCGCGCCGTGATTTACTGGCGTGCTTGAGGGGCTGGTGTGGCTAAGGGTCTGGCCTGGCGCGGCGGAGGGTTTGGTGTGGCTAATGGTCTAAGTCTGTGGTGAGGGAGAGTTTGGTGTGAAGCAGAGTCTGGTATTAGTAAGAGTATGGTCTGTCTGATGGTCTGGGCTGGTATGGCCGATGATCTGGTGTGCCTAATGGTTTGGTCTGGCTGAGGGTCTGGTTTGGTGTAGCCGAGGATCTGGTGTGGCTAACAGTTTGGTCTGGCTGAGGGGCTTGGCTGGTGTAGTTAAGAGTCTGGTCTGGTGTGCTTGATGGTCTGGGCTGGCTAAGGATCTGACGTAAAGGAGGGTCTGGTCTAGCTGAGAGTCTGTTGTGGTGTGGCTAAGGGTCTGGTCTGATATGCTTGATGGTCTGGGCTGGCTAAGGATCTGACGTGAAGGAGGGTCTGGTCTAGCTGAAAGTCTGTTGTGTTGTGGCTAATGGTCTGGTCTGATGTGCTTGAGGGTCTGGGCTGGCTAACGATCTGACGTGAAGGAGGGTCTGGTCTATCTAAGAGTCTGTTGTGGTGTGGCTAAGGGTCTGGTCTGGTGTGCTTGAGGGTCTGGGCTGGCTAACGATCTGACGTGAAGGAGGGTCTGGTCTATCTGAGGGTCTGGTGTAGTGTGGCTGATCATATGTCTGGACAGTGAGTCTCTCTGGTCTAAAGGGTCTCCAGGTAGGTCACTGTGTCTATACTTTCTTATCCTTTCTATTAGCCCAGTAGCTGCGGGGATCATGTTTCTTAAAGGCCCCTCTAAACGAGAATAATGAAAAAAAATCATCACTCACACAAACCATTTCATAATATAGATCAACGCATTTGTGATCTGTTTATGCATCATCTATTTTGGGGGGGTTGTATCGTGGCAAAAATTTGGTCTGTCGCTGGTCCACGGTAAAGCCACAAATTTGCCCTGTCGCTGCTACCAGGTTAACTTTGCACATCCTCCTCTTCCGCTCTCCCTCACCTTCCATTACCACCCTCCGTATATCCACATAGTTACAGTGCAGCATTTCGGGTGTGGGAAAAATATACACCTCACATAAGTATTCGTGTGACACTAAAGGGGAGATTATCAAGACACCTCTATATCCGAAACTGGCCTCTCTTGTGGCATGTATTTCTTTTTGCTGTAACTGAAGCAGCGCCTAGTGTTTTTATTTTATTTATTATTATTTTTTTATTTTTTTGCCCTTAAGCTGCCTTCCATGCTGCAAAAAAAGGAAGCAGATCTAACAGTGAGAGGGATTCAGGAGTGTTAGTGAGCTATGATGTCCGTCCATGAAACCAAGGCATTCAAGTTTAGAAAAGGGCGTTGGGTTATGTGTCAAAAAGTGCAAAATGTGTAAGCAATTGTAGCGCTGAAGTAATCGTCATATTGAGAAATTGTTAGACCTTATCTCGATTATGCGATGTAAATACAATGTAGATAGATAAATAGAAAAACAGATATAGATAGATAGAGAGAGATAGAGAGAGAGAGAGAGAGAGAGAGAGAGAGAGAGAGAGAGAGAGAGAGAGAGAGAGAGAGAGAGAGAGAGAGAGAGAGAGGAAATAAAAATAAATACGAAAGCAAAAATAAAAACAAAACAAAACAAAAAAGTCACAACAGGAAGAAACAAAAGAAGAAAGAAAGAGAAAAATACATAAAATAATAAAAGAGAAAGAGGAGGAGGAGTAAGAGGGGAGGGGGGAAGAGGAAGAAGAGAAGGGAAAAGGATGAGGAGGGTGGAAGAGAAAATAAGAAGAAAAGGGAAAAAGAGGAGGAGGAGGAGGGTGGAAGAGAAGGAAGAGAAGGGAAAAGAGAGGAGGAGGAGGAGTGGGAAAGAGGAGGAGGGAAGAAGAGGAGGTGGGAAAGAGGACAAGGTAGCATCATAACATCATAGCGCGTCTGAGGTCGTTTCATCTACTTACGGCTGACTGGCCAATGAATTTTCCTCAAGATGTTTACATAAGTGAGAAAGAAAAGGGGAAGCTGGGTACGAAGGGGGGAGAGAGAGAGAGAGAGAGAGAGAGATTCAGAATCTTTTAGACATAACAATGGTAACACTTCACAGATTATTCTTTCCTCTCCTCTCCCCTCCTCTTCTCTCCTCCTCTTCTTCTCTTCTCCCCTCCTCTCTTCTCCCCCTCACTTCCTTTCCGTCACTGATCGTTCATATTCAGAATTTATAAAACTCCCAAACAATGATTTCCAGATTCCCTTACAAGAGGAAGAAGATTTTATTTCCTCCTTTTTTTTTTCCATTGCACAGGATTTTGGTCTCGTATTTCGCTTCCTCGTTAACGGGAAAGTAAGGAAGTTAAAAAAAGGATACATTGCGAGTAACTTCATCGCCGAGTTAGTAACATGAGACGAGTTAATGCGGAGGAATCATACATAACTTAAGCAGAGGATTTGCTTTTCTGTGCCATACCGTCAAGGCGCAGAACATCACGAGACCGTCTGAACATCGTATTAGTATTTATTAACTGTTATGTGTCAAGTTTGTCTTTTTAATTCAAGTTTTGGGACGTTAGTTAGTTAGTTAGACATTGAACTGGGTGGTCTTGGGATACAAAAGGGGAATGTCTGAGATGAGGAACATGAGGAACAAGAAAGGGGAGGGGGGTGACATGAGAAGAAAGGGGTGGAGAAGACATGAGGAAAGGGTATTTGTGACATGAAAAGAAGGGGAAAAAAAGGGGAAAAAAAAGCAGGTGGAGGTGAAAGACAAGAAAGACAAGAGTGGAAGGAAGACATGAAGGAAGGGGGAGGGGAGACATGAGGAGAGGGGAGGGGAGAGCAGGGGAAGAAGGGAGGCATGTGTGAGGGTGGTAGCGGGCGGGGAAGGTCTGAAGTGGTTGGCATTCCACGGAGCAAACCACCGACACCTTGTCATTCCACTTCGGCAGCGAGGCGCGACGGAACGGAGGGAAGGGCGCAGAAGGCGAAGATAGAGGAAGGGAGGAATAGAAAGGAAAGAAGAAAGGGCAAAATAAATAAAGAAGGGAGAAAAGAGAAGGAGGAAAGGAAGGAGGGAAGGATGCGGGAAACGAGGAAAGGAAGAAGAGAGGAATAGAAGGAAAGGAAAGGAAGAAAGGAAGAAGTGAAGAATAAAATGGAAGGAAAGAAGTAGGGAGGAAGAAAGAGTTGAAAGAATAATTAATAGAAGTAGTTTTAGTTGTCTGTTGCATCCATATCTTCTTCTCCTCTCATTCCATTCTTTCTCTTTTTCCTTTCTCTTCCCATCTGCCTAAATTCCTTGCTTCTTCATTCCTTTCTACCTCTTTCTTCCTTTTCCTTCTCTCCCTCCTTCCCTTCCTATTTATAATCCCTTGTTACTTAATTCCCTTCTTCCTCTTTCTCTTAATTTCTTTCTCTTCGTCCCTCCCCGTTTTCCTCATACTTAAATTTTCCTCTTCCACTCTTTTCTCTCCTATTCCTCCTTCCTTCTTTCATACATCTCTTGTTATTACCTCCTCCTCCTCCTCCTTCCTCTCTTCCTTTCCCTTGTCTTCCTTCCTCTCCCTTCTTCCCATCTTTGCCCCTCCTACCCATCACCTATTCCTCCTTCTCCTTTCTATCTTCCTTTTCCTTATCTTCCTACCTCTCCCTTCTTCCCATCTTTGCCCCTCCCAGCCAACGCCTCTTCTTTCTCCTCCTCCTATTTCCTCTCTTCCCTTTCCTTCTCTCTCTTCCTCTCTCTTCTTTCCACCCTTGCCCTGCCTAACCAACACCTACTCCCCATGCTCCTAGTCCTCCTCCTCTTACACCACCGCGTAAACAGAAATCCCAGACAAACGGACACGCCAGAAACACACAAACAGACCGCACTAACAGACGGGCCGACACGAACACTATGCAGTCGCCGGCAGCTCGGGGTTTGTCTGTTGGTCAAATTCACGGCATTTTTCAGCTTGATATATATTCAGGCGGCGATATTTCTGGACTGGGATCCCTCCTCAAAATTCCCCCCGTGAGGCCGCTCCTGCAAGAAATATACATTCTGAGCCGCGCGGTGAGCTAGCTGACTGGCGGCATTTTTCCTATTTGACTCTCTCTCTCTCTCTCCCCTGCTCCTCTATACCCGACCTCTCCTCCTCCTTTCCCCTGACCCCGTCCCGACTGACCCCGATCCCCCAGCGTGCCTGCTCCCTACATGTTTCTTCTCCCTCCTCTGCTACACTTCTGAAATTGCTCCTGTATTCTCTATGCCTTTTCCTCCTCCTCTTCCTCCTCCTCCTCCTCCTCCTCCTCCTCCTCCTCTCCTTTCTTCTGCTTTACTTCCTCCTTTTCATATTGTCTGCCTTTTTCAGATTTCGTTATTCTTTTTTTATCTTTATTTCTCTCTCTCTCTCTCTCTCTCTCTCTCTCTCTCTCTCTCTCTCTCTCTCTCTCTCTCTCTCTCTCTCTCTCTCTCTCTCTCTCTCTCTCTCTCTCTCTCTCTCTCTCTCTCTCTCTCACACACACACACACACACACACACACACACACACAAACACACACACACACACACACACACTGAGTTCCCTGGCATCCCTTTACACGAATCCTCTTTCACTTTCTTATCTTCCATTCTTTATCCCCTTCCTTTCTCCTTTTCCTCCTCTTCCTCAGGCCCACTTTCCGCATTCCCTTCCTTTCTCCTCCTCTCATTCTCTCCTTCTCACTTCCTGTATTTCTCTCCTTCCCACCATACTTCTGTCTTTCCCTCTTCCTGTCTTTTCCTTCCCTCTTTCTCCCTCACTTCCTGTCTTTCTCTCTCTTTATCTCTTGGCTTTCTCTCTCACACCCTAACCCAACCACCCCAACACGCGTTCCCACCCCCAAACCCACTCCCTTCAAACCCTCTCCTACCCCTCCACCACCATCCTCCCACACACACGCACGCCTATTCCTTCGGCTCTGTTTCCTTAGTAAGTTTATGTGTTTGTTTGGGTATCTCCGCTGCCCTTCTGCAGTGCAGCCTCGCCAGGTCCTAAAAGCCGTCGGTTTGATGCCGCGCCGGACTCTGGAGGCAGGAAAGGCGAGGTGGAAAGGAAAGACGAGAGGGAGGAAAGAAAAAGGGAAAAAGAGTATGTTCGGGAAGGAAAGAGGGAAAAGCAGAGAGCAAAAAGGGAAAAATGTTGAGGTGGAAATGAGAGACGAGAGGAGAAAAGGGAAAAAGGGAAAAGACAATGAGCGGGAAGGAAAGAGGAAAAAGCAGAGAGCAAAAAGGGAAAAATGTTGAGGTGGAAATGAAAGACGAGAGGAGAAAAGGGAAAAAGGGAAAAGACAATGATCGGGGAGGAAAAGGCGAAAAGTAGAAAGCAGAATGGAAAAATGAAAAGTGCTGAGGTGGAAAGACAAAGGGGGCGAAAACGAAAAAGAGAAAAGAGTTTGATCGTGAAGGAAAAGAGGAAAAGGTAAAAAAGAAGGAAAACGTGTTACGAGAATGATAAACCGGAAAAAAAAGAGAAAAGTAGAGAGCAGAAGGGAAAAAAGGAAAAGTGTTGAGGTGGAAAGGAGAGGGGGAGAAAAAGAAAAAGAGAAAAGAGTATGATCGTGAAGGAAAAGAGGAAAAGGTAAAAAAAGAAGGAAAAAGTGTCCCGAGAATGATAAACAGAAAAAAAAAAAGAGAATCTGGGTGGAATGCTCGGTGGTGTACATGGACTGAGAGGCAATCTTTCGAGTCTTATACTTCCTTCCTCTCCTTCCACCTTTCCTTCTACCTCTCCATACTCTACCTCCTTCCCTCCACCCCTCGCCCCTCCGTCTCCTTGGCCTCCTCTCCTCCCATCTCTCGTTCTACCTTTTTACCTTCCACCCCTCGCTCCTCCATCTCCCCTTGGCACTAAATCTTCGCCGCTGAGAAACATTGCCTCCCTGTCCTTACGCCGTGACCTCTGACCCGCTCGTTAAGGTCATGGGGGGGTGACACGCCTCGCTGCCCGACTGACCCTGTGACCACGAGAATGAGGGAGGGAGAGAAGGTAAGTAGAGGAGGGAAAAGGGGGAGGGAAGGAAGTAGGGAAGGAACCGATGTAGAAAGATAGCTAGGGACGAGGAATGGGAGAAAGGGGCAGAGACAGTTGGAAGGAGAGAGGAAAAGAAAGGGAGGAAGGGAGAGTGGTAGAGCAGAGATATACACTGAAAAGGGGAGAAATGAAGTTAGGAGAGAGACCTATTGGCAAAGAAGGGGTGATAGGAAGGCAAGGAAGAAAAATAAAAAGGTTAGAAGAGAGGAAAGAAAGCTTGCAACTGAGAAAAGAAGAAAGGAATGGATATATAGCTAGAAAGAGGACAGGAAGAACAAGTGGAAAGTAAGTGAAAAATAAAGATAGTGAAGACTGATGGGAAAGTAGGGACGTAGCGGAGAGAAAGAAATAAGAGGAATGGAAGAGAGGAGAAAAGAAATGGTGCAAAGGATGGGGTGAGATGGATGAAGGTATAAATATATGGGAAGCCAGAATGGATAGGATTGTGTTC
The DNA here is from genome assembly GCF_024679095.1 of Eriocheir sinensis. Taxonomy (NCBI): domain Eukaryota; kingdom Metazoa; phylum Arthropoda; class Malacostraca; order Decapoda; family Varunidae; genus Eriocheir; species Eriocheir sinensis. The sequence continues at coordinate 303,669 of NW_026111575.1, read as the reverse complement.
ACGTGAGAAAGGACTTTTACAAGGACTTTTGAACGCAAGACAGACAGACCATCCGAGAGAAAAGATGGAAAAGTGAAAAGGTCATAGGAGGGAGGAATAAAGAATGAGATGATTATATATAGTAAAAAAAAAAATGGAAATGTGTTTGAATGGATATCGAAGTTTAAAGATGGTTATACACAGAAGGTTTCCAAATAAATGAAAGGAAAAAAATATATGGAAAGTGACCTAGAGAGATCGTAGAAACTAATACAATAAAGATTAAAGCGAAAAAAAATAGAGGAACGAAGAGAATTTGCATTTTGATATGAGTTTGTGTTTTTGCATACAGATAAATAGATAAATACATATAGATAGATAAAGACAGATAGATAGAAAGATAGATAGACACAGGGAGAGAGAGAATGAGATAATGATATAGAGATAGATGGATAGATAGATAGATAGGTAGATAGAGAGAATAGAAGAGAGAATGCGGGAGAGAGACTGAGAATAAGAGACAGCGAGAACGAGAGCGAGAGAAAGTGAGAGGAAGAGTGAGAAAGAGAGAGAGCGAAAACAGGCTGAGGGTACGAATGGCTTAGGCGCTCAACACAGTGTCATTTTACTTTAAGGCCGAAAAAAAAAGGGATAAAAAAAAAAGGTATCCCGGAAACTTCACTAGACGCGGATGCTTAGAGCCGAGAGTCGAGTGTTCTAGGAGGGGACTATCGCCCTTATCTGCAACCCGGTACACTTACTGCTCTTACTGAAACGCCGTGACTAAGTGAGTGTGCGAGATTAGATATTTTCTCTCTCTCTCTCTCTCTCTCTCTCTCTCTCTCTCTCTCTCTCTCTTTGTCTCTCTATTTTTCTATTTATTTTTCTCTCTCTAGGTGGAAGGAAGAGAAGAAAGGTGAAAGGTGGAAGGAGAGAAAAGGAAAGGGAGGGAGGGAGGGAGGGAAAAAGTCTCGATCAGTCATCTATCTATCTATCTTTCTATCTATCTACTTTTTAACATGGTTCTATTTTCTATAATCGATGTTTCCTATTGTTTTTTTTTATTTATCCTCTCTCTCTCTCTCTCTCTCTCTCTCTCTCTCTCTCTCTCTCTCTCTCTCTCTCTCTCTCTCTCTCTCTCTCTCTCTCTCTCTAGTACCCCCTCCCCCGTGTTAATGTCGGACGTGTAGGAGACGCGTTTCTAAGCCGCTTAAGTGTTGCTGTGTCTCGCGTGGTGTGGGAAGCGAGGAGTAGCGGCGGCGGCGGCGGTGGTGGTGCAGTCTGAGATCTACTACTAAAACAGTGGAGGAGGAGGAGGAGGAGGAGGTGGTGGAGGAAGATGAGGAGGAGGAGGACATGTCGGGGGAGAGAACATCTGGTAAGGATAAGCTTGTTCATTGATACAGCTAAGACGCATTAGTAACTTACTCAGGTGAAAATTCAGGTAACTGCTCAATGAAATGCCGAAGTGATATGTGTGTGTGTGTGTGTGTGTGTGTGTGTGTGTGTGTGTGTGTGTCTCTCTCTCTCTCTCTCTCTCTCTCTCTCTCTCTCTCTCTCTCTCTCTCTCTCTCTCTCTCTCTCTCTCTCTCTCTCTCTCTCTCTCTCTCTCTCTCTCTCTCCCTCTAGCTTTCCCTTTGTTTAATTAAATTAATATAAAAGTTTTTTTGATACAGCAACACTATATACATGGCGTTCAATAACAACAACAACAACAACAACAACAACAACAACAACAACAAACCAATATTAATAATTAAATGGCTGATAACAAAGGCAATATCTGGAAACATGATATTACTGTGAATGTCTTGAATATCTACCCACCTATTACTATTACAATTCCCAGAAAAACAATAATAATAATGATAATACTAATAACACTAATGCCAATACCAACACTAATACTAAAACAGAATCAAATACTAAAACTAATACTAATACTAATGATACTAAAACTAATACTAATAGTAATAATACTGATACTGATACAAATACTACCACTAATACGAATACTATTACAAACACTAATACTACTAATACTAATACAAATATCAATACCTATACTAATACCAATGCTAACAATACAAATACAAATACTAATACAAATACTAATACTAATACAAATACCGATACATATGCTAATTAATGCTAACAATACTAATACAAATACTAATACTAATACAAATACTAAAAACACTACTGCTAATAATAATAATAATAATAATAATGACACTAACGATGACGGTGATAATGACAGTAATAATAAAAGTGATGGAAACAAGCACCATAAGTAATAACATCATATCAGTCCTAATGATAACAGCCGCGCCCCCATAATCAGTGCAAATATCAGCAGTGACGTTTGATCGCCTTTTAATCGGGTTCACATTACACGCGAGTCAATTACTGATGAATCGCCGCCCATCATAATACCCGTCACGAGATTAACAATTGCCTGCCTGAATATAGTTTTTTTTTTCAGCCTGGTGCAGGGGGGAGGCGTCTGTTTATCATTAACATTATTATTATTATCATTACTACTACTACTACTACTACTACTACTACTACTACTTCTACTACTACTTTTCACAGAGGAACACATATACGCTCCTTTTTTATTTTACTTTTTGACATGTTTTTTTTTAACTTTATTATCAATGTTTCCTTTTCTATATTAACTTTCACGTCTCTCTGTGTCTTTCTCTCTCTCTCTCTCTCTCTCTCTCTCTCTCTCTCTCTCTCTCTCTCTCTCTCTCTCTCTCTCTCTCTCTCTCTCTCTCTCTCTCTCTCTCTCTCTCTCTCTCTCTCTCTCTCTCTCATGCACTCACATTTCCTCCTTCCCTTCTCTCGTCTCCTCTTCTCGCCTTCCTTTGATCTTTTTCCGTCCCCTCTTCTTTTTTTCTCCTGTTTATTTTCCTTCTTGTCCTCTCATGGCGCCCTCCTTCTCCTCCTCCTCCTCGGCGTCAATTGAAGAGGCAGAAAAGGAGGTCATGGCTAAGAGACTCGGAAGGAAGACTCATGCAAGATTGTTTACTTTATAAGAGTTTGCCCGTTTCTGTTTATTCTCTCTCCCTTCCGTCCTCTCCGTCTCCAGCTTTCCTTCTTTATCTTTCTTTCCTTTTCTCGCTTCTCTCACTCCATGACTTTTGTGTTTTAGTTTAGGAGAAGATGTGTTGTGTTGGTAACTCTTTCTTTTTATTTTTTCGTTTTTTTTTCTCTCTCTTCAGGAACTATGACAACGTAGAGATATTTTCGTGTTTATAATTGGAAAGGGTTATACTCCTCATGAGGTTTATTGTTTGTTTGTGTGTGTGTGTGTGTGGTCTCAGTCCTACCCAAAAATCGGTACTACGAGCTCTGTGGTCTTCCGTAGGGGAACAGCTGGCTGTCTCGAGAGACCCGTAGCAGACCAAACAAACAAACACAAACATACACATCTCCATACCCCCTACCCCCACACACCCCTACATACACATACAGGTAAACAGGTGAAGAGAAGAGAAAGAGAGAGTTGGGTCACCTTCCTGGGCGGTGATGGTGGAGAGGGAGAGGGAGGGAGAGGGAAGGTTCAGGAGAGAGGGAGGGAGAGAGAGGGGTGGAGAGAGGGAGAGAATGGGAGCGAGAGAACACCATTTTTTACCCTCTGCAGCATTGTCTTGGCGCCGGGGAACATGGAAACCTACTCGCGGGGTGAGGGTCGCGCTCTGATCCTGTCACTGCTGAAGGGAAACCACTGCTGAACCCCCTCCTGCCCCCCTCCCCTACCCCCTCCTCCACCTACACACCTCCAATGGATAGAACGGCAACATGTTTCCCTTCCTGCCTACCTCCCTTCCTCCTGCCCCTCCTTCCCTTCCCTTCCCTTCAGGCCACTACCTTGCCTCTCTATAGCTTGTTCTTCCGCCTTTCCTTCGCCCCTTCTTACCTCTGACCTTATTCTGCTGTTTGTATCGCACACTGTTCCTTCTCTTGCTGTTTCCTCCCTCACTGTCTTTCCTTAATTTCCTCTTGTTTTTATTTTTATCCTCTTTTTAATATCTCGTATCACACTCTTTTTTTTCTTTCTTCCTTTCTTCTTTCATTCTCCTTTTCTTTCTCTTGAGTCATTTTCCTCCTTCTTTTCCTCCTCCTCCTCCTCCTCACGCCACGTAGTATGTATAAGCACAGGGACAAGCGCTGAGTAGATTCGCTCCTCCAACTTTGCCTCTTAATCTTCGGCGGAGTTCGGGGTTTCGTGGGGCGGCCGCACGGAAAGTTAAGTTGGATGTCTACATTGCATGACCATATCCACCCCCCAACCTCCCCAGCGCCTCAGCAAGTCCAGAAGCAGCTGCAAGAACGTTATTAAAGTGGTGGTATTCTCAGACGCTTCCGCCTCTCACATCAACTACCTCCCAAGGCAGAAAAGGAGACTAATCGGATTCTAATGAGTGTTTTTTAGGTTCATGATACAGAAGAATGGTCAGACTACCACCAAGGCCATAAAACTCCTCCTCTAAATGGTATTCGCATACACTTCCGCCTCACATATCAACTATCTCACAAGGCAGAAAAAGGGGTCAATCGGTTTCAAATGAGTGTTTTTGTAGATGCATGATATAGAATAATTATCAGACTAGCACCGAGGTCATAAAACTACGCCTGTAAATGCCCAAAGCCCTTACGAAAGCCTTGTGAAATGTGTTTGCCTGGACACCGGAATTAATTTGAAACAGAAGATAGCAGCAATAGAGGTGATGGGAATGTCGTGTAACTAAACGGTGGAAAAAAAATAAGGGCAATGTAACTATGAAACGCAATACTCAGGGGAAACTAAACCAAGCACTGCCAATAGGAAGACAAATGTTGATATAGAGTTAACAAAACAATATATAAATGTCAGAGAGAAGAAAAATTGTACAGGCTAAAGTTAAAAAAGGATGATTATACAAAAACTTCTATCAAGAGTGCGAGACTAAGAAAAAAAGGAAACAAGCTCTACTACAAAAAGAAAATGAAGGAAAATGAAGGAAAATGACAGAAAAGAAAAAAATGTACAGGTTAAAAAGTAAAAAAAGAAAAAAAAAACTGATTATGCAAAACTTCCTTCTAGAGTGCGAAGTTTTAATAATAAAAAGACAATAATACCAAAAAAAAATCTACAAGTACAAGTAAAATGGAAGAGCAAAACACTAAGAGGAGGAGGAGGAGGAGGAGTAATTCCATGTAAAAAAAAATATTAAGTTGCCTGGAAGGAAAAACTTAAGATGAAAATAATCAGAGGAAGAAAATGAATCTTCTTGAGGAGGAGAAATCTTTTGCTATTTTTGGAAGAGGAGAAAAATATTAATGACAGTATTTTGGGAAAGGACAATGACTTAGGAGGAGAGAGAGAGAGAGAGAGTGTGTGTGTGTGTGTGTGGGTGTGTAAAAGAAGGAGAAAATTAGCCGTTATAGACATTATAAGTCTCTCTCTCTCTCTCTCTCTCTCTCTCTCTCTCTCTCTCTCTCTCTCTCTCTCTCTCTCTCTCTCTCTCTCTCTCTCTCACTCAAACACACACACACACACACACACTAACATTCATTATATAACACAATCACACATACAAAAAAGAAAATACTTGTAACAGAAGAATAAGTTAAGTGCACGCAAAACAACAACAAAAAAACAATCAAAAAATAAACAAATAAGAAAAAAAAAACAAGTTAAACGAAGATAAAAAATACAAGAGTGAGCGAGTGAGCAAAAGAAAGGTTGTAAAGGACGATGAAAGAGTGGGGGAAGGAGGTAAGAGAGAGAGAGAGAGAGAGAGAGAGAGAGACAACGAGGGAGGGAGGACGCATGGGTGGTGGGGGGGGGGGTCCAGGCATTACACGAGAGGAAGTGAAGGTCTTGTAGCAGAGGCAATAAAAGAAGCAACCGTTCCTCTTGTCAATTAAGCTCTTAAGACGCGCCTGCAACAAAAGAAATGCAACTGCCTCAAGCGAATCCTCACTCCATTCTCTTCCCCTCGCCCTTCCCTCTCCTCCTCACTCCTTCTCCCTCTTTCCCTCACTCCCTGCCCTTGCCCCTCTCCCCTTCTCACTCCTTCTCCCTCCTTCCCTCACTCCCTACCCTTGCCCCTCGCCCCGTCTGACTCCTTCGCCCTCCCACATTGCCCCTCTTCCATCCCCTCTACTCCTTCACCCTCTCCCTTCCCTCTCCTCC